>NC_142928.1:103751321-103798821 GCF_046866305.1 Octopus bimaculoides
GTCTTTTAACTCACAGAATATATCATTTGTTAAGTTTTTTTTTTTTTTCATTTTAACGGGATACCAGCTATTTTTAGCTGGCCGAGCGACCACATAAATGCTCTCTCACTCGTTCAGCTGTTTGATACTTATTTCTTTATTGCTCACAAGGGGCTAAACATAGAGGGGACAAACAAGGACCGACAAAGGGATTAAGTCGATTACATCGACCCCAGTGCGTAACTGGTACTTAATTTATCGACCCCGAAAGGATGAAAGGCAAAGTCGACCTCGGCGAAATTTGAACTCAGAAAATAACGGCAGACCGCTAAGCATTTCGTCCGGCGTGCTAATGTTTCTGCCACCTCGCCACCTTTAGCTGTTTGATACTATTGGCTACCATTAACAAACTAGGATCAATTTAATCGTTTTATCTCTAGCCCCCTTTTATAGAATTTGAGACCTTTCTTATTAACCTCAAATTATTATTTAAAAAGTAATTTTGTTCTTTACAGTTCTGAGCTCAAACCATCCCTGATGCCTTTTTTGTTAGTTGCTGGACATATCCAGGACAAGTTAAATTTCCTGGGTTTAAAACTCTCGACTATAAGTATTTCGGAGACTCTTGATTCGACTAGCTGATAGTTATCATTAAAGCGAGAATGATATAGTTTTAGAATGACCAATGGTGTAAAATGTAATATTAAAGATGGCAGATTCGTTACCTCGGTGGACAAAATGAATGCTTAGCAGCATTTTTTCTCGACTTTAAGTTCAAATACCGCTGGGATCGACTTTCGTGCATTCGGGGTCGAAAAATAAGTTCCACTTGAACACTGGGGTCGATATAATCGACTTATCCTTCCCCTAAAATTGCTGGCCTTGTGCCAAAAATTGAAACAAATGTTAAAATTTGTGTTGGCAATCAACAAGTGTAATGTAAGATATCCAGCAAGTATTTCTTGGGCTTAAGAATCATCGACATCCGGTCGTAGGTTCTGCTTTGATTAAGCTAACTGCTTGCTGTATCTTTATACATGAAGCAATGAAATAGTGAGCGAGTGAAATGCGTTAAGAGTAATTAGTAATAAAAGATGTTTTGGGCGATCAGCAAATTTTATTTCCAATAATGTAAAACAACTCGTATGGTTGTAAGAGCATCGCTGAAGAATTCAAGCATGTGTAGGGATTCAAGTGAAGATAGACTGGAATGGTTATTCAGTTGCATATCTTTAACCTGACACTGCAAGCTATGCATACAAAATATACTATCAGTTATACTTCTGAAAGACCTCAGTCACATGGTTCCAGGATGTTATAGCAATGACTAAAAAGTCTTTATTTGCTCTATGTACAGTGAAATCTGAGACGATGTTTTGCATTTTTATTCTTCATAAGTTCTAGCAAATTCAAGCGTAAATATGTTAGTCACTGCTGAGTACGTCACAAGAGAACAACTTTACCCTGTTATGACAACAACGTGTTCAAAACACACTCAAGATCATTGGCGCAAGGGATTCTGAGACACCGGTGGTTCGACATATTGGGTCTCGTCAACCAGAAGTACCCGGACATTTGAGTCCAAACACTAACTATTTTACTTGAACCTCGGGTTGACTTATATCTTGTGAGCAGAATTCCATGGACAGATACTCCATGGAAACCTATCAATACATATAACACTTTACATATACATCAGTAAGATACATACACGCAGTTTGCATCTGTGGTATATATCACAAAAGAACTCAATGAAAAAGTTTGCTGATATATTCAGAGAAGCATCTAATTGTCTATATGATAATAATGTTACACAATTAAACAAATGAAATAAATCACATAATAGAAATATATAATTAAATACCTATTTTACAGCTAGACTGTAGAGCGTCAGCTTTTTAATGGAAAAATGATAATTGAAGTGAAAACCGCATCGCTACTTTACAGAAGAGACGATTGAATGACTGAAACTACTTACTACATATGATCAAGAAAAAGGTCACGGTGAGTTTATGTGTTTGTGTCTGCGTTTGTATACACAGACACGCATATATATATATATATATATATATATATATATATATATATATATATATATGTGTGTGTGTGTGTGTGTGTGTGTGTGTGTGTGTGTGTGTGTGTGTGTGTGTGTGTGTGTGTGTGTGAGAAAGTTGGTATGTGAAAGCACGTGGTTGGATGTATAAAAGATAATAAGAGTGAAAAAACTACAGAAGGCTTGTGTTACATGGTTAAAGTATATATTTAAATTATGTCAGAAAAATGTTAGAAAAATGTTAGAAAATCTTTTTGGTATATGAACATTGTATTTTGAGAAATAACCGGTTTCGTGTTGTCTTTTCAAATTTCTCTACTTCATTGTGTCGTGTTCGTTCCAGTCTGAGAAAGAACAGACTGGAACGAACACGACACAATGAAGTAGAGAAATTTGAAAAGACAACACGAAACCGTTATTTCTCAAAATACAATGTTCATATACCAAAAAGATTTTCTAACATTTTTCTAACATTTTTCTAACATTTTTCTGACATAATTTAAATATATACTTTAACCATGTAACACAAGCCTTCTGTAGTTTTTTCACTCTTATTATCTTTTATATATATATATATTTGACCGTTGACTGAACACTATTCAATTTTTTTTCTCCGTGTTTTTCTCCTTGTCTCCGTATTCTTTCTGTTGAAGAGCGTAGCTCGAAACGTCAAAGACTTTCCGTATTCCCGAGCGTCATACTAATATATACTTTTGTTATTTACACCACCTGTCCTCGTCTGTTGTTATTTTTTGTATATTCTCCCATATATATATATATATATATATATGGGAGAATATACAAATAATACGGAAAGTCTTTGACGTTTCGAGCTACGCTCTTCAACAGAAAGAATACGGAGACAAGGAGAAAAACACGGAGAAAAAAAATTGAATAGTGTTCAGTCAACGGTCAATCATAATAATGGCTGATCATAACAATGACTGACCGGAAGTTAGAAATTCTTATTTCAGGAGAGCTAAGAAAGGGGGAGATAACAAACGGTGATCGGGAACGAGGGGCTGTGTGTGGGAGGTAGAATGCTGGTGATCTTGACGTATGTAGTGTGACAATGGGGAAGGGAGAAAGGGAGAAAGGGAGAAAGGGAGTTAGTAGTTGGTCAGTTGTAGTGTGTGCGTGGTGTGATGCGAGGGTATTGGTGTGGTGTGCGTGGTGTGATGCGAGGGTATTGGTGTGGTGTGATGTGAGGGTGTTGGGAGGTGGGGAAGGAATGGTTGGAGTGTGGGTTAGGCTTAGGGTGGGGTAGAGGTAGGGGTCTGTGGGTAGGGGTGGGTGGTGGGTGTAAGGAATTGGATGGGGTGGAGTGGGAAGGTAGAGTAGGAGTGTGTTGGGGTGTGGTGGGATGAGCTTATGAGAGGGTGTTGACGAGGAGGGAGAAGGGGAAGGTGGATGTAAGAGAGGGGGAAGATGGGTATGGGAGCGGAGAGGAAGAGAGGAGAGAGGGTGGGTATAAGAGAGGGAAGGTGGATTAAGAGAGGGGGAAGGTGGGTATGGGGGGAGAGAAAGAGGGGAAGGTGGGTATGGGGGGAGAAAGAGAGGAAGAGAAAGAGAGTGAGAGAGAGGGGGAAGAGGGGTATGGGGGGAGAAAGGGAGGAAGAGAAAGAGAGTGAGAGAGAGGGGAAGAGAGTGAGAGAGTAAGGGTGAGAGAGTAAGAGAGTAAGAGAGTAAGGGTGAGAGAGTAAGAGAGTAAGAGTGTAGAGAGTAGGAGAGTAAGAGTGTAGAGAGTAAGAGTGAGAGAGGGGGGAGTACGAGAGAAGAGAGTGAGAGAGAGTAAGAGAGAGGAGAGAAAGAGTAGGGGTGAAGAGAAGTGGGAGTGGAGAGAAGTATGAAGAGAGGTGAAGAGACGTACAAAGAAGTAGGAATCGGAGCAGGAGGTGGGGAGGGGAGAGATGGGTGGTAGGAGGGAGGGTGGGGGAGAGAGACAGGAGGAGGGGGTTAGATGAAGAGTGGAGGGGAGTTGAGCCCATGTGGCGCAAAGGAGCCAAGATAGAAGATTAATCCCTGTTCACGGGAGTCCGGATGGCCCCTGTGCATGGACAATCCAAACACAGACAGGTGTTGCCGCAAGGAGTGGCCGGCAGAACGGAAGTGGCGTGACACCGGGGTGTTATTGCCGACGTTGATATCTCGGAGGTGTTCCGCGAATCGGTCGGCCAGGCGGCGCCCCGTTTGTCCGATGTACAGGGATTGGCAGAGAGAGCAGGAGAGGCAATATATGATGTTGGTAGACGTGCAGGTGAAGGAGTCGGTGATGCGATAGGGTCAGTGATGGGTGCTGGTGAGGAGGGTGGTGTTGGAGAGGGAAAGGGCAAGTGCGGCAGCGTGGGCGGGAGCAGGGGAACGAGCCAGGTTGGGAGGTTGGGTTGGGGAAGAAGCTGTGGACCAAGGTTGTGGGCTCGTTTGAAGGAGGGGAGGGGTCGATTAGGGAAGGTGTGGGATGTGGAGGGGTCGGACTGGAGGCGCCGAAAAGCTCGGAGAATGGAGCGTTGGAGGGGTAGGGTGGTGGGATGGTAGGTAAGGGGAAAAGGGAGGCGGGAAACGGCAGGGCGGGTTCGGGGGGAGAGAGCAGATGCACGGTCCACAGAACGTGCTCTGGCAAGGGCGGTGTGGATGGTGGTGGGTGGATATCCACGCAGGCTAAAGTGGTGAGCCATGAGTTGAGACTGAGTCTCAAAGTCATGGCTGTCGCTACAAAGTCTGCGTAGACGGAGGAATTGGGAATAGGGGATAGAAAGTTTTGTGTGTCTAGGGTGGGAGGAGGAGAAGTTGAGATAGGAGTGTGAGTCTGTGTGTTTGTAGTGGATGGAGGTGCTAAGGGCGGAGTGGAGGATGCTGACCGAAATGTCGAGAAAGGGGACAGAGGTGTCAGAGACAGTACAGGAGAAGTGGAGGGCAGGATGGAAAGACTGAACGAAAGAGAGGAACGAGTCAAGATGTTCGCGGGAGAGTGAGGTGGCACCGATACAGTCGTCGATATACCGACCGTATAGTTCGGGAGTGGGACCAGTGAAACTGGAGAATATTTGGGCCTCAACATAACCAACGAAGAGGTTCGCGTAGTTGGGGCCCATTCTCGTCCCCATGGCCACTCCCGAGGCCGATGGTAGATATCTCCCGCGAATGAGAAGCAGTTGAGAGATAGGACAAGTTCGGCCAGACGAATGAGTGTGGAGGTGTCGGGTTGTGGGTTGGGGCGTTGGTCTAGAAAAAACTTCAGGGCACGCAGCCCCTCGTCGTGGGGGATCACTGTATAGAGGCTCTGGATGTCTAGAGTGAAGAGAAGCTTAGAAGGGCCGGGAGGGAAAGAGAAAGAGTTGAATAGACGAAGCGCGTGGTTAGTGTCATGAATGTGGGAAGGGAGAGAAGCCACTAGGGGGGCGAGGACACGGTCTAGGTATTTTGAGATAAGCTCGGTGGGGCAGTTGCAGGCGGAGACGATGGGGCGGCCAGGGTTGTTCGGTTTATGGATCTTGGGGAGGAAGTAAATGGTGGGGGTGCGTGGGGTGCGAACAATAAGGTTGGAGGCGGTGGCGGGGAGACGGGAGGAGAGGATGAGGTCATGGATAGTGGAGGACACAGTCTGTTGGTAGCTGGGCGTGGGGTCGGAGGGCAGAGGGCGGTAGAATGAGGTATTGTATGTATATAAATATATGTATATATATATATATATATATATATATATATATATATATATATATATATATATATAGTCACAAACACATATAAAAATGTATTTATATATGCATATATGGATAGATGTATATACATATGCCTATATATATATGCATATACATATATATGTATATATACACATATACATACATACACATACATACATACATACATGCACATATATAATATAAATAATATATACATACATATATGTACATACACACACACACACACACACACAAACACACATATATATATATGTACATATATATCTATATATCTATATATATATATATATATATATATATATATATATATATATATATATATATATATATATATATATATATATATATATATATATATATGCATATATGCATATATTAGTACAGGACGTCACAAAACGTAAACAACATGAAATACGAAGGCAAACCTGGGTATGCGAATAACCAGAGAAACAAATGGAAAACAAGACAAGTAACATAAAGAACGATCCTTCATCAGTTGTTGGCTGTTCATCTACTCCACATTTCGAGCAATTAACGACAATATGAGGCTTCGAAAAGCAGTTGCTCCCGCGAACCAAAATAAAATTTGGGATTTTACGGAGGATCAGAGTTGGTAACAAAAACAGGACAGTGGAGACATACAACAAACCAAATGAAAACAAACATGGATCGCCGTTAGGCCAGACGAGGTAAGGTAGCGAACGCTGGATGAATATTCTTTGACAAGAGGAAAGATAGGAGAGGAGACAGACAAGAATGCGTCAGGTCTGTGCGAGAGACTGAAGGAAAAGAAAGATGATCAGGTGAGGAAAAGAAAGATGGACGATGGTCACATGTGAGCACCGAGAGAGACTAAAGTAGAAAGAGGGAGAGAGATAGAAAACGGTGAAAGGGGGGAAAGGATTAGAGAAAGGATGAGAGAGAAAGAAAGCGAAAGGAGGGGAAGAGAAGAAAAGAATAATTAGAGAAAGGAAGAGAGAGCAAACGAAAGAGGGAGAGAGAGAACAGTACAGGGTAGAGTCTCATCAAAATTATATATTTATATATGTGTATACAACTTTCACCGACGTACATCGGTGAAGAATATGAACATTGACGAGAGGGAAAAAATACATGGCCCCCTTGTCACTCTCACCTTTACTGTAAGAAATGCAGCAAACTATTAATTTGTAACTAATGGCCCTATTATTAAAAGATTGTTGTATAAAATAAATATACGTAAATCAAATAAAATGAATATGGGACACAGACATTATATATTCGTTCGTCATTCGTTTAGTACTGTTTTTATTTCATCTCAAATCCGTTGCCCAGAAATATTTCGTCATACATTCAGTGACCCTTTCCGTCCGCGTGTGTCCTGAATGGATTAAGCGGAGCAGGAGGACACATATGGATAATAAGTGACAGTCTACTGATTAAAGAAATGAAATAGATAGAATTAGTAAGTACCAGTTATTAGGAAAGTTGAAATGTCTGCTGTTTATTACAAAATACCGATCACTTGGTTTACCAAGATTGCTTTCTTTGCTACCTTTTATCTTTAACTTGCTTCAGTCATTAGACTGCAGCCATGCTGGGGTACAATCTTGAAGAACTTTGAGTCGAATGAACTGATCCCAGTACTTAACTTTTTAAAGCCTGGTACTTATTCTATCGGCCTCTTTTGCCGAGCCGCTAAGTTACGGGGACATAAACACACCAACACTAGTTGTCGAGTGGTGTCAGTGGAGAAACACAGACACAAAGACAGAGACACACGCACACACATGCATATATATTTCGAAACGTCTAGATAGAATAGAGACAGCTGATGAAGGGATATTCCAAGGGGCTTTCCGTTTTCCTATGTGTTCGTTCCGTTGTCTGTAGTTTATTGTTCTAACGTCCTGTACCCTGATATGCATGTATATACACATGTAGATGTAAGTATGTACATATATGTGTGTATACATGTATATATATTCTTTGTATATATATATATATATATATATATATATATATATATATATATATATACATACACACCCACACGACGGGCTTCTTTCAGTTTCCTTTCACCAAATCCACTCACAACGCTTTGGTCGTCCCAAGGCTAAAGTAGGAGATAGTGAACCCGGAACTATGTGAGTGGAATGCAAGCTTCTTACCACTCCTTTCTCTTAATTCTTAGTTTGGGGATTTTGGCAATCATTCTCACCAAATAAGTCTGGTGTGCGTACCTTTAGTTAACAGCGACTCAGTAATAGAAGAGATGGCCACGTAAGTCTTGAATACCTTTGACTATAAGCATCATCGGTAAAAGCTGACCTGGAGCAAAGCAATACAAAAAAAAAACATTAGGTGATGAAGAGAAAAAACAGGTTCAGATAACAGCATTTTAAAGTTGTTGTTTGGGACATTTGCAATTAGTATCAATTAATTTCTTCGCGGGATTGTATCAGCAATCAAAACGTAGCGGTGCAGCGAAAATTTTGGTTCCGCACAAAATGAATGAAAAGTGAAATTAACAGTTTTGTGTTTGTTCGGAATGGCTAAAATAACTCTTCTATAATGTTAGTTGCTGAGGGTTTTTTTTTTTTTTTCATGTTTCAAGACTTAGGCATAACAGAATGGAGAAGACATCGTGCTGCAGAGAAAAAGACCGCTGGCTGCTTTACATCCAGACACTTCTATTAAAAAGTGTTCATTACCAAAATGAATGTTAGCCCAGTTTTCATTTGTGTAAGTTATATCGTATGAAAGTGCTTTTGTAAAAGGTTGTAAATAACTTATGCACTCTATGCTAAAACACTTGAAATAGCTTGTAGCAATAAAATCAAGTCATCTTAGAGTTTAAGAATGTGTAAATAGAACACAGCCGCCCGGAATATTCTATCTTTAGAATATACTGTAGGTGTTTTATCTTCCACAGTCAACAATGATTGCTTGAAATTCGATGACAATAAACTTCATACAGGCTCAAAACATCCACACATCCACACACAGAGTGGCAGATCTAACTATCTATATATACATTCATAATTGTTCCATTGTCTGTTCGAGAAGATTGTAAATTATTGTAACTGTGGCTACAGATGGCGCCTCTATACAATACGTAGGCTATAATTATCATACGCACATAAATACATACACACACGCATACACACATACAAACACATGCATATATATATATATATATATATATATATATATATATATATATATATATATATATATATATATGTATCTACATATATATATATATATATATATATATATATATATATATATATATATGTATGTATATGTATATGCATATGCATTTATATAAATGCATATATATGTAGATATATATGTATATGCATGTATATATATATACTCATATATATAGATATATATATGTATGAGCATATATGGACATATATATGCATATATATATGTGTGTATACATTCATATATATATATGCTTGTATATATATATATATATATATATATATATATATATATATACATATACATAATTATATATATTTAGATATTCTAAATTGATCGCATGGTATATCATTTTAAAGCAAAAGTGTTTTCATTAAACTATTTTTCTATGGATATTTTCACAGTTACAACCACTCGTTAGATATTCACATATATAGACATATATATGGTATGCATATATATATGTCTAAATATATGTATATATGTATATATATACATGCATACATATATATATGCATATATATATATATGTATATATACATATATATATATTCATATATGTATATATATATACATATATGCACATATATATACATATATACATACATATACATATATGCATATATATATATACATATATATGCATATATATATATATAGATATATATACGTACATACATGCATATATTTATACATACATATATATACACGCACACTTGCACGCCCGCATATCACATATATATGTCTATATATGTGAATATCTAACGACTGGGTATAACAATGAAAATATTCATAGAAAAATAGCGTAATGAAAGTGATATACCATGCGATCAATTTAAAATATTTTATGTCTATCATTTATTAATTGTTAACCTCTACCTCACATTACTCGAAATTATTCTATTTTTAGAATTAATTTCATTATCTGAGATTTGCTGATGTAGGCGATCAGGACTCCGTTTGTTTTGATTACGTTTTCCTGTTACTTGTTTTCGTATCAATTCTCATTTACCGGTTTACACTAGATTAGATACATTGAAAAGTGATAAACAAGTTAATGATAACACTTGGGTAGCAACTGTTATTTCCTGTTTGCTTAACCCTAGAAAGTATGGAAAATGGCTATTATTTCCTTCAAAGTGTTCTGTTGTTACATTTATTCAAATCCCAAAGAATTCCTCTCATCACATGACAATGATGTTTCCCCACTTCTACTGCTTATGATCAGAGATGCACATATTGTAAACCACTAAGGGACACGCTCAAGTGGTTAAGCAATTGTCAAGCAATTGACAAGCAAATCTGTGTACTGAGCAGAATATTTGCTATAACGATATTTCTGCTCGGGCAATTTGGCGCTGATTCTGTCTGAAATGTATTGGAAAAAAGGTCAGTTTCAAAAAAGTGATGCCCTGGTCACAAAAGCAAAGTTTGAAGGGAATAGTAGTAATTTCGTTTGATTTCAAGATAGAAACAAATAGGAAATAATACTTACTGATCAAAGTGAAAAATAAGATTGTTACGCACTGTAATTCAGTAACAGGCTCACTATATTGAAACACATAAAAAGATCGTAACATAAAGAACTGGATCCAAGACTAAGCTGAATGACATTGTCAAATTTATACAAAAGAAAAAAAAAGGAAGAAAAGGAAAGGGAAACCGTGGAATGGAATTAGAGTGGACAAACCCTAAAGAAAAAAATGACAAGAGGTGGAAAAAGCTAACAAATTGGATTCTGAAAGCTGGTAGAAAGAAACCGAATACTCTATGTATGGCTTTTCCTGGAAGTCTTGTATTATTAATAGTATGTGTATGTGAAGGTAATTTTTTATTATTTTTCTTGAGCCTTAGGACTCCTAAGGACGGTTATCCTGTTTTCATGACGTATAATTGACCGAAATAACAACATTCCACTGAACGGGACAACCTGAACAGGTAAAAAGCCAGCGATTATATCGACCCCAGTACCTTACTGATACTTTATTTTATTGATCATGAGGGGATAAAAAACAAAAGTTTGCCTCGGCGGGATTTAAATTCAGAACTTAAAGATTCACCTTTTCACAAATTTGCTTATTTTCTTTCTCTAATCAATATTGACTTTCATGCAGGCACGGTCAACTGATTTTATGACACTTCCAATCTTTCTGCAATGTGTTTATGCTCTCTGAATATAAGGGCGTCGAAAAAATGTTCACTGATAGGCGTGTGGTACAATCTGAAACGTCGGATACTTTTCTCCGAATGCTATAAAGACTAAATATGATCTAGTAACAAAATAAATAAAATATAATAAATATGAGTTTTTGCTGACACAAGCTACCTCTAGTCTCCATGGATTCTTCTTTCTTTTTAGTCACACACATGAACACACGCACAAACACACACTCATGTATATATGCACGCATGTGTATATGTATATACATCTATATGTATGACTACGTACGTGGAGGGACGTGGTTTAGTGATTGTAAGATTGTGATTTCGGGTCCTGGACTAAGCGATGTTTTGTGTTCCTGAGGAAAACACTTCATTCCATTCAAGTTGTTCCAGTTCACTCAGCTGACAAAAAGGAGTAATCCTGCGACGGCCAGTGTCTCGTACAGCGGGGTATATTTACGCCATAGAATCCAAGAAACCGGCCTTATGAGCTTATGACTCAGGAAGGACATTGATTTCTTTTTTAGTATATATATATATATATATATATATATATATATATATATATATATATATATATATATATATATATATATATATATATATGTGTGTGTGTGTGTGTGTGTGTGTGTGTGTGTGTGTGTGTGTGTGTGTGTGTATTAAACTGTATAACAATATATCATAATAATATATATTCTCGGATTTGAAGCGATAATTTTTAAATACGAAAAAATGACCGAAAAATGATGAGCTAGCCCTAGCTAGAATCGAACCCACAAATCAATATAGATAGCAGTGTGCAATGTTTTACCAAAAAGGAAAACTTATAATTGTTACTGAAACATCTACATTGCTAGAAATAAGAGCTAAAATACTCTAATGCTGTAGTCAAAACACATAATTGTATACGTATATACTGACATGGACTTTAAGTGCCTGAAAACACCATATGTGTGTGTGTGTGTGTATGTTTGTGTGTGTGTGTGTGTGTGTGTGTGTGTGTGTGTGTGTGTGTGTGTGTGTGTGTGTGTATGCGTATGTGTATGTATGTATAAATGTATGTTTATATTATTCACTTGATTTCTGAATTATCTGTTATGTCTCAGCTCCATCCTACAAATTATTTTCTCTACTCATGAGTTGTTCCAAGCATTGTTGCATCTCCCATATGAGTTTCACCTGATCATTCTCTGCAACAGACAAAGGTTGGTGCTCATACTACTTGTTGGAACATTTTAGCCGATACTTCTTGTACAACTTCCAGTGTATTCATACATCCACTTTGTTATGGCATTTTTTGTACTCCTTTGGGGCCCATTTTGACCATCTATTAATTATACACTTTACAGTTTCAAACGATTTTTCACATTGTTTACACAAAGGAGATACTGGTGTCTTATCAACTGGTTCGTAAAGCTTGTTCTAGAGCAGTAAGAATCAAGCCTTTTCTCTCCTTGTTTAAAACATGTCTTAACCATCTCTAGAATTCTTCATCAGCTTCATCCGATGTTTGTTTTGGAGAACCACTCCGTGTAGGACTTTCTCTTTCCAGTTGATCTTTTCCCAATTAGTCCTCATTTTGTACCCCTGGAGGGTTTCATTATTGTCATTGATCACCTTCTCATTCAGTTCCGCCTACAACATTCTTTCATAACTATTTCTCAGATTAGCATGCAAAGACTTGATCTTCATAGCACTATTCCAACCAATCCTCTGCTTCCTAGTTCAGTAAAGACTTGCGATGTTACTTCTAATATGAAGCCATCCATGCATAGCCACTACCTTCCTGATTTTGCTACCCACGTTGACCAGTTCTTTCATTGCCCATTCCACAACTCCTGCATAGTAACGGATCACACCTTAAAAATCCCACGTGTTGATGCTTCTAATAATATTCTTTCCATTCAGCTTACATCGAGCTTTTTAACTCTTCTGGTATAATTTTCTGCATCTTAATGTTCTTCAACTGACCTAATTGAAAAGAAAAAAAACCAAGATACTTCTAACCCACTCCGTTTACTTCTCCAATCCGCTCATCATCTGGTAGTTGTACTCCGCTGCTGTTTACTTTCGCCTTCTTCTCAGTTCTATAACAGTTACCATATTTCCTCAAACCATGAAGTGTGGTAACGTACTAACACTAACAGTAAATAGTAATGGTGACACAGAGTCTTCTTGGAGGATTCCCTTCTTGATGTTAACTTGGTCAATTTCTCTTCCACCTGCAGTAATATTATTATTATTATTATGCAATCATTACCATCTTCTTTCACTTGTTTCCATTTCTTGTCGAGTGTCTTCCTGACACCTAGGGCAGAGACACTCATTGTATACATTGGTAGGCCATTAAAATAAGGATGTTCATTTACAAAGTCATATGATAGAGAAAAAGAAGAAAGACAGAGAGAAAAAGGAAAAAAGAAAAAAATGAAAAAGTAAACAAAGAAAATAAAGGGGAAAAAGAAAGAAAATTCACAGCGACAATGCTCTTCTCAGTACATGTGATGTACTAGTTAAAAAAATCCCTTGCCCTTTATTATTATTATCATCATTATCATCATCATCATCATCATCATTATTATTATTATTATTATTATTATTATTATTATTATTATTATTATTATTATTATTATCATCATCATTATTATTATTATTATTATCATTATTATTATTATTATTATTATTATTATTATTGAATGAATGAATGTAATTCTCTGTAAGCATTGTGGAGACCTATTGAAAACGTGTGTGTGTGTGTATGGGGGGTTGTGTGAGTGTGTGTAGGTGTGTGAGTGTGTATGTGTGTATGTATGTATGTGTATGTGTATATTCAACGTGCTTTCGCTAAGTTTCCGTTGACCGATTAGCTCATTTCATTCACAAGGCTTCTGGTCGATCAGGCGACAGACCAAAAAACACTTGCTCAAGGTGATACGCAACTCGATCGAACCTCTCAAACATGTGAAGCGAAGCTCCTGTTAATTATATAGCTACAGAACGAGTGAACGAGGGAGTGAAAGAGCGAGAGCGAGAGAACGTGTGTGTGTATGTGTGTATGTGTCTGAGAGGGAGAGAGAGTGTGTATATTCGTGTATGTGTGTGTGAGAGAGTGAGTGCGAGTGTGTGAGAGAATGAGTGTGTGTGTGTGAATGAGTGTGAGAGAACGTGTGTGTGAGAGG
Organism: Octopus bimaculoides; assembly: GCF_046866305.1. Lineage (NCBI taxonomy): Eukaryota > Metazoa > Mollusca > Cephalopoda > Octopoda > Octopodidae > Octopus > Octopus bimaculoides. The sequence goes on from NC_142928.1 coordinate 103,765,592, forward strand.
GAGGGAGAGAGGGCGTGTGTGTGAGCTTGGGTGTGTGTGTGTGAAAGAGGGAGAAAGCATATTGTGAGAGAGAAAGAGAGAGAGAGAGAGAGAGAGAGAGAGAAAGAGAGAGAGAGAGAGAGAAAGAGAGAGAGAGAAAGAGAGAGAGAGAGAGAGCGTGTGTGTGTGTGAGAGACAGAGAGCGTAAGTGTGTATGTGTGTGTGTGTGTGTGTGTGTGTGTGTGTGAGAGAGAGAGAGAGAGAGAGAGAGAGTGATGGACTGATAGAGTAACAGAGATCAGGTCTGCCTGATGTATGACCAATGAGAACAGTTCCATTCGATGTAGAAACAAAAACAGAAACAAAACATAAATGCAAAGTATATGTCTTCAGAGAATTCGTAGAAATTCATATCAGAGTGTATTATAGTTTGTTAAGTGCCATCTGATATCTATCAATGCCTATTAAACATTATTTGGACAGCAGCCAAAGTGTATTCGCTCACGTATTAGTTCATATCTCCTATTGTAAACACCAATATATGTCTTATTTGCACACTGTTTTCGACCAGCTAACGTTTCGTTTTTGGTTTTCGGTTTCCGATCTTGTTCGGAAAATGTATTTTATATTCATTCAGTGAATACTAAAACTAAGATCGACTGGGAAATATAGTATTTTAGACAGGCTACGTCTGTCAATAAGGTTTACATTATAAATGATGTGTATGTATGTGTGGGTGGTGGTGGGGTGGTAGAAGGATTTTCGTTTCGAACAGAAGAAATAGAACTCAATACATAAAACAGAGCCGTTATAAGTTGTTTTTTTTATTAGCTAAGTAATGAGAGCGTTGACACGAAACTCTTTGAGCTTGAGTCACTAGAACTCGGCGATTAACCACAGCATGACCACTAACAGCAAAATTAATAAAACATGCGTTTGTATATGTGTGTGTGAATGTGTATTTATGTGTATATATGTATATGCATATATATAATTTTATTCTTTTATTCTTTTATTGTTTCAATCATTTGACTGCGGCCATACTGGATCACCGCCTTTAGTCGAACAAATCGAACACAGATTTTATTCTTTGTAAGCCTAGTACTTATTCTATTGTTGTCTTTTGCCCTAACGCCAGGTTACGGGGAAGTAATCACACCAACATCGGTTGTCAAGCGAATGTGGAGAGGACAAATATAGGCAGACAGACAGACAGACAGACAGACACACACACACACACACACACATTTGTATGTGTATATATATATATGTATTTGTATTTATGTACTTCAAGTATATTCTACTGAAGACGGTGAATTAATTTGTATTCCTAAACCAGAAATCGGACAATCTTGAATTAATCTCAAAATTTTACTAAATCTCTTTTATTCATTTGCTCACTTTCATCCTTGTACTAATGGAGTGTGATTTGTAGAGTTTTTAGAGTCTTTTGACGGCTATCTCTAGCGTGTAGGTGCTGTTTTTCACTACCCTTAATTATAATATATGTGTATGCGTGTGTGTATGTGTGTGTGTATGTGTGTGTGCTTGTGTTTGTCCCCCACCACCGCTTGACAACTGAGGTTGGTGCGTTTACATCCCCGTAACATTAGCGGTTCGGCCAAATACGAATGGAATAAGTACTATATATATATATATATATATATATATATATATATATATATATATATATATACATACATGTGTGTGTGTGTGTGTGTGTGTGTGTGTGTGCGCGTGTATGTGTACATCATTTTTTTACATCCATTTTTATATTGCACTATGTGGTCGCACATAACCTGTTACACAGGTCGCTGGCTGTTGGCTATTTCTGTCTCCCTATCTGTCTATTTCTATCTTTATCTCCCTTGTGACTTGGCGGTTTTTATAAAATGATCGTTGTTTAGGCGTAATTTATTTCTCAAGTTTGAAGAGAATTTTACAAAATGCGATCATTTTACATTTAACTGGACTGGTATCTCTACGAGATTACTCAACCTACAAGAAACATACATTTGGATTTTTTAAAAGTCTTATTTGTGCATTACAAATAGGTGTCCAAGTGTCATAGTGTTTCACAGATCAAATCGAATTTACCAGTGTTGGAATTAAATTTTCTTTTCTTCCAAGCGGAAGGGTTTATTAGATATTAATGTTAAATATAAAAAAGAACGACATGGACATTGCTGAAATATTTTTGACTATTATGGATGATCAGGAGGCTAAATAACGACAAATTGATATTTTGATATATATTTGTTTTCCGATTAAGCATGGAATCTTATATTATTGAAAACACTAACTTCAAATTTCATTGTTAAGGAAATGTGTTAGAATTTTAAGATTGAAGCTCAAAACTTTTTGAACTGAAATTAGTACTCACTCTAGGAGTAAAACTCGAAATAACCTCGGGATTCAAAGGTCTTATTTGATTACTTGAACTCCATAACAGAATCTAAGTTCGGAGCTTTAGGTACTGTTTAGTAAACTTAGCTCTGAAAGTCGAAATAAACTCGGAGCTTAAAGGTACTATTTGGTAAAGTTATCACCAAAATAATATCTAAACTTGGTATTTAAGATATTTGTTTGTAAACTGACCTCTAAAGAGCCGAATAATCTCTAATTTAATGACAGTTTGTTGTTCTTACATTTAAAATAAAATCTAAACTCAGAGTTAAACGAACTGCTTTGTAAACTTAGTTTTACAGCTCGAAACAGTTCTGGATTTTAAAGATACTCATTGAATTTCAAATCAAGTATCATATAGAGAACTCTTATCAGTACTCCTAAACTATTGAACTATTATTTATCGGAAAATTCTATTTATTCAATCTCAATCTCAAGGCTATTTTTGTGATAAAGATTAATTAATTAATGATTAAACAAAACTAAATTTAAAACACCGTATTTATTGGTATTTCTTTTGTTATATATTATACATAATTAAATTAGAATGAAATGCAAGGACTTTAATGTCAATTCAATATAAAGCTTAAACAATACCTTCGTTTGCCCTTTTAGGTAGAAAAAATTTAAACTATTCATGATTTCATAATTGATTAGAGATTAAATTTTTTAAAAATATATTAAAATTACTTGAGCAACAAAATTGCATCAACAATTGAATCCAACCTCAACACCGAACACAAATTAATTTACATATAAGAGAGTAATAATACATTTTTAAAAACAAAATCCACATAATTTATACATATGATTCTAGCCAAAAATTGATTAATTCGCTGCTGGTTATTAGTTCCTCTCTTCTTAATAAAGAGATGAATTATAAATTCTATAAGAAAATAATTGATATAGAAGTATCACTTAATAAGTAGAAATGACAACACCGAAACTGTTTGTGTGTGAAAGCCATAAATAAACTGAAGCGAAGATAATATATTAGAAATTATATTATTAATTTATGAGCCAGTGCCTAGAACGTTTCTGTTTTCATTTCAAATATTCAAAACTAGCCATTCATAGAAATTTGATAACTCTGAAGTCTTGTAAATTAATTTTAAAAATATTATTTTTAAATGAGTAGTACAACATAAATTTGAAGAAAACAACTTGCCGATTTATTCCAAATAAAATGCATGCCCCACTCATTAGTTGTTTAATCTTTAGTCAATCTTAATCCAGCAAACCTATAATGAAAGATATTCCAGCTGTGAACATTTCATCCTGTATTGAGATATAGTTTACATAGGATTATATTATCATATGCATCTTTCTATTTTTTAAGATAGTTGGCTGGTTATAATTTCTAGCAACTCTGGTGACCGTTTACAGCAGTAGTTCTCAACTAGGGTCCATACGGGCCCTGTGGGTCCACAAAAGATTGGGGGTGGATCCACGCAACAAAATAGTAAATTTGGGATCACAGTAGTATTTTAAGAACCCCTGAAAAAATTTTGCTTTAGCTGTATGTATTGGTAGGTATTGCAAGTAACTGCTAGATTTCTTTCTCGAGCATTTCACATAGTTGACCCTACACAAGTTCATATCGAATGGTTACCGAGATCCACCAGAATAAAATAGTAATCAAAAGGGTCCATAGATAAAAAATGATTGAAGACCCGTGGTTTAGAGGCTTCCTTGTTGGCTCATCTTCATGGTTAATTTCTATCTGCGTAAATTAATAAATAGCCCGAATCGTTTAGCTAAACCTGGACTGACATCAACTTAACTAGTACAACTTCACCTTTAAACAATAATTATAACTGTTGTATTATGTGCATATATATATATATATATATATATATATATATATATATATATATATGATGGTTGTCTAATCCTATGCAGAGTTTGACCAACTCCTGAACCTACATCTTAGAACCATCATGGCATCTGACGTAGCTTTTAAACCAGACAATGTTTTGAAAAGACACCCGCATGAACCACGAAGAGCTGCAGATAAATTTTGATCTTTGTGTATCTTAAAATATCTTTTGAGGTCTCAGTTGGATTTGTACACCTTCTGGCATACATTGCATTGAAAGGTGTGCACAGACATAGAGGCTGAATAGTCGGTCGAGGTTCGTTCTCCATGAGATCGCAAATGAGATTTGTGCCCAGTAAAAGAAAGGCATGGTCTGTCACATACTGTGCACATAAAAAGGTTATTGCTATTCACGTTCTCGATCATAATATTCTTCTTTAAATCTCTCTGGAGTCGTGAATTCGTTATCCTGGCCTCTTTAAACGCTTTCACTCCACTCCACACTTTTGTTCGCCATCCAGCTCGATCGGAAGCAAGAGTTTCTATGTCCTTTGGATCCATTCCAAGTGATTTCATGGTAGTCCTTATGCCGTCCTTAAACCTTTCTTTAGGTTTACACCGATAGCGTTTCCCCTCAGCAAACTCAGCGTAAAACAGCTGTTTGGGCGTGCGTTCATCCGTCATTCGAACAATATGGCCACACCATCGCATTTGGTTTTCAAAATAATAGCTTTAATTGAGGTAATGCCTGCAGATGCAAGGACATCTGTGTTTGGAGTAAAACAACTCCTTTTAATGTTTAAAATGAAGACATTTTGGTGGAATTGTTCTAACAATTTGAAATGTTTTTCATAACATGTCCATGTTTCAGAAGAATACACCAGGGATCATAAGATAAACGATTTGTAAAGAGCCAACTTTGTATTGTTATTTATATGTCGCTGGCGCCAAATACTTGAGCTGCCCTTTGAATTCACAGATGTATTTCTGTATCCAGATTTCTATCATTTTGTACAGAGCTTCCAAGATAGATGAAAGAATTAATAACCTCAAGTAAGTTACCCTCAACAAAAATTTTAGCGGGGTTACAAACATCACCACATGCAGGTTGTTGATACATTACAACTGTTTTTTTTTTCAAGTTGATGGTCAAGACAAAATCATCACAAGCTGAATCAAATGCAGATACAAGAGATTGCAGACCTATTTCAGAATGACTGACTAGATCGCAATCGTCAGCATATAAAAGTTCCCTAATTAGTGAATTAAAAACCTTCGTTTTGAATTTCAGTCTGGTCAGATTAAAATCATTCCCAGTTTTTCGATATTTTATGTAAATATCCTCCTCGGAGTTTTGAAAAGCGTGTGGTTCCGCGGGAAAATTAATTTAAATAACATGGTTATTCTTAGTAATGAAAAAAACAAGGAATTGCAGCAATGATGTAATTTATGTAATGTCTTTTTTGTTTTGAAGATATTATATTCTCCTGGTTACATCAGCTTCATCACAATAACTGCTACCATTTTTGTTTACCACTGGCAGAACTTGTACGTAGTCAGTCACCAAGCTAGAAATAATTGCAAAATCACCATCAAATAACACCCTATCGTTTTTGACATTAAAAGAAAAATAAAATATCCGATAATATTGTCCTAGATTAATCATATCTAAAAAAACAGAGGGAAGGGTCACAGCTGGAACGACTTTGATTACGGAGCTTCTCATTCAGAGATGACATTAGGTTAAACAACAATATAAAGTGCAGCAAATTTCCTTCCTTTTCCTCTCTCTGTTATAAAATCTTTACCTCCTAGAAAATGTTATCTCGTTTTCTTTTCAGAAATACAACATATTTCATAATCAATCATGAACAAGCATTCATGGTAAGTAAATGTTTTAAGTATATATGAAATACTTCGAAAGTGATCACTGAGTTATCAAGCTTCTCATAACATCCAAGTCATTATTTAATGAAAACTAATAATTTCTTTTCGCAACGACGTGGTCTCTGGCTCGATTTCACTGAGCGACACACATAGTAGATAAACTGTGTACTTCTACTATAGCCACAGGTTGGTTAGTAGCACGTGACCGGAATTTGGTCGACGGAAACTATTTATGAATTTGTTGCATGCCGTAAGAAGCTTGCTTCTGGACCACATGGTTCCGGGTTCAGTCCCACAGCGTGGCACCTTGGGAAAGTGTCTTCAGCTAAAGCCTTGTGAGTGGATTTGATAGACGGGGTCTGAAAGAAACCCGTCGTATATATATATATATATATATATATATATATATATATATATATATATATATATATGTTAGTGTGTCTGTGTTTGTCCCCTCCATCTTCGCTTCACAACTGATGTTGGTGTGTTTAGGTCCCCGTAACTTAGCGGTTCGGCAAAAGAAACGGATAGAATAAGTAGTAGGCTTACAAAGAATAAGTCCTGTGGTCGATTTTTTCAACTAAAGGCGGTGACCCAGCATGCTCGCATTCAAATTACTGAAACATACATACATGCATATATACATACATGCATACATACATACGTACATACATATAAACATATATATGTACATATAGTGCTATTTGAATTTAAATTGCATAGTAAAACACCAGTATTTGAACCCCATGTGAATTCTTGTTTAATCAAAGGCAGACTGTGAAGAGGACTGGTATAGCAGTCAGAGCTTCATGTGCCTGGATTCTACGGTTGGATCGTTCACTGAATACACACAGATACACACATAAATACGTACATATATACCTACATATAAATACATACATGCATACATACATGCATACATACATACATACAGGCAGACAGACAGACACATACAAATGTGTGTGTGTGTGTGCGTGTGTCAATGAGTGTGTGTGTGTGTGTGTGTGTAGGAATGCACCATGTTGCTGAAACTAATAAAAGAACAGAAAATACAAAAAAGAAGTTTATGATTATTCTATTCCTTCTGTAAAACATCGTTACACAATGAACAACTAGTTTTCTAGTATCAGTTCTTGTTTCTCACTATTTTATTGATTGAAAGTAATGCTCAATACCAACAGTTATTGGTCATAAGTGTGTCGGTACTTCATACTGAGAGTGATCAATTTGCCATTAAATTATAGAGTTTGATTTATCATTGTGTTTCAGGTAACTAATCACCATGAAATACACCTTCCTTTGTTGCAGGTGTCATGGCCCTTTGTAAATTTTACTATTTGATTTGGTGTTGCTTTATTCTGAGCAGTATCGTTCCTGGAAGTCCATTTATTACATTGGGCTGTACATATTGGAAAACGTTTAAATTTGACAGTTAGGTCATTTGAAAAACCATTTGAAAAATAATGTCTGTCATACTAAAAGGCATGGCAAATCTGACTTCATATACTTTATTGGAAGTGGGTGGAAGTGACTGAAAGAATAAGAAGGGTAGTGTGGTTGAGAAGATTGCTTCCGAAAGATATGGTCTTCGGTTCAGTCCAACTGTGCGACACCTTGGGCAAGTGTTTTCTATTATAGCCCTTTATAAGACTTGGGAGTGGATTTGTTAGTAAGCTCTGAAAAAAATCTGTCGTGTGTGTGCGTGGCGGGAAGGGGGTATGTGTGCATGTCTGTATCTATATATCTATATATGTTTATATATATATATATATATATATATATGTGTGTGTGTATATATATATATATGTATATATATATATATATATATATATATATATATATATATATATATATATATATATATATATATATATATATATATATATATATATACGGGAACTTGAAGACTGCTAGAAAGCAGGAATGTATACTAGTCCTTATATATATTTAGTAGTCAATATTTCATTTATTCAATAAGACATTCAATACTTCATTTAATTTTACTATATATACTATATATTCCACATTCTATACCCCACATTAATTTTATAAGAATATAAATAAAACAAAAAAACAGACAAAGATGGAGTTCTTTTGATTAATATATTCCTCTATACACTATCAGACAACCCCTTTTTTTATTATATATATATATATATATATATATATATATATATATATATATATAAAACAAAGTTATTTTATTCCACACGAGTAGAAATATAGGGAAAATAGAAGTTGAAAATGCACTGAGAATAGTTAAAACATTTTTTATTAATATATTTGAAGCTTTAACCCGTTTCACAGTTTACACTGATTTAAAAAAAAAAGTTCAAATAGAAAGACGTGGCTTATGTCGAAGCTGTCTTGCTTCTGACTAGTGTTTGAAGTTTGCCCTGCTTTTATAGGGAGTTCATGGCTCAAATTAGTATATGTTCTGAATAAGATTTGATTGGTAGAGGATAGTCACATGACAGGTCTTAGAAATTTGTATTCTCTTCAAAGAATGTGTTTTAAAAACTCAAGAACGCCGGTGATAGTTGGAGAAATATTCCTCGTAAAAAATTATGCCCGAGCGAGTTGTCTTCCTTCGCTTAATAACTAGATTTTCCAATTTTGAAGTAAAAATTTCCAAAAATGTGGAAAACCCTCTACGGCTTCCGTCCTGGAGTTCAGGTAGCCTCCTGGCTTATTTGAGTACATAAGGATTATATATTTTCTGCCATACACAATTTACACAGTCTTGTTCCCTTGCGATAGGGTCCACAAGTTTCTAGTAATTTCCACCTGATGTGAAAGGGCGTATGATCGTCCTTTTTGTGCTGTACGTATGCTGTGAGTGTCGTTGTGTTGCGTCTCTCTGGCACCCTGAAAGAAGATCTGAGGTTGTTCAGGCGAATTTTAAAATTGGATTCACAAGATCCAACATAAATTTTAGTGAGTGTCCCTGCGTTGGTATTGATGTTACTGTTATTTGAGGCCGTCCACTGGGAATCCATTTTTAATCCTGCATGAACAACCTGCCTCTGTCCGTGGTTTAGGAATGCTAAGTAATTTTTTCTCAACATTGGGTGCACAACTGAAAGAGATTCTTAAATTATATCTGCTAAGATCTTTCTATATTTGTGATCGCGTGAAATGCTTACCCACCAACCTAAGAAAAATCTTACCTACGCGTGTCCTGACGTTTAGGGACTAGGGGAGTAGCAAAGGTGTGTATATATACATACATACATACATGCACACACACATATATATAAATACATATGTATGTATGTATGTATGTATGTATGTATGCACACGTGTGTTTGAGAACGGGTGTTGGCTTGATCAAGTCCCCTTAACATAGCGGTTCGGTAAAAGAGACAGATAGAATAAGCGCTGGGGTACATCTATTTTGTTAAAACCTTCAAAGCGGTGCCGCCAACATTGTTGCAATCCGATGATTGAAAAAAGTGAGAAATAAAAAGATTATATTAATAAATGGAAGTAAAAGTAGAGAAAACGAAGGAATTTATGAAAGTTTGATTTCAATTCTGAAGCGAGACTATATTACTTTCACGAAATGTAGAGATATAAATAATATTTTATCTATAATACAGAGATGTCAGTCTTATTTATCGCAGATAAGTACTATGATCTTAGAAACGATGCAGTTTATCGTTTACAAAATATGTGCAACGTTTGAAATTAAATTGCACAGCCATAAGGGCACAAGCGTTGCAGGGTTTCGTGATAAACATACAGAATTAGATTCAAGAATATAAACGTAAATTTATACTAAGAAGAGACTAGGTGAAAGAAAATAGGATAAATCATCTAGTAGAAGTATTATATAAATAGGCCATGATGACTAAACACATTAATGCATAGATGAAGTGCATGTATCTGAAAATATTATTTTTATTTGCTTCAGGTGGTTTATGGCTGTGAATAAACATAAATCTGAAATTATATAAATTCTCTAAGAAAACTACGCATTCATTTGCTATATATGATATACTGCAGATTATGATCCTAACTGAACATGTACAATACATATATTTACTAGTAAGCGTCCACGATTGAATATATTGTGGTTGTAACATTGTGCTTATATCACTATGTATCTAATACAGAATCATAAAAAGCTATAAAGCAATTACACTCCATGTATACCGTTATACATCAAACAGAATCCAAGTATAACTATGTTTCACTGTTTGAAATTGATGATACACATGCTAAGTTAAAATTTCCATAAAAATTAATTTCATAGACCAATAAAAAGATGAACAGATATGATAAACATTATACTTACTTTCATCTGACTAGATACACCTATTTAGTTCGACTTGGATATGCTGGAATACCAACCAAATCCATCATATCTATTAGCCTTTTATTTTCATTGTATGGCTGTTTTTCTTTTATATCGATAGTTTCTATTTTCAATTATAACTAAGTGAAAAGCACATTAAACTTCACTAGGTGACAAATACCTAAACGTACACACACACAAACACATATTTATATATGTATGTATGTCTATCTATCTATCTATCTATATATATATATATATATATATATATATATATATATATATATATATATATATATATATATAGATATATATATATATATTTATATATATATATATATATATATATATATATATATATATATATATATGTATATATATGTATGTATATATATATATATATATATATATATATATATATATATATATGTGTGTGTGTGTGTGTGTGTGTGTATTTATATATATATATACACATATATATAATATATATACATGTACATATATATAAAATAGATATATAGGTATATATATATATATAATACATATAATATATAATATATACATATCTATATATCTGTCAATGTATACACACAGACGCACATATATATATATATATATATATACGTACATACAGATATAAATCTATACATACATGTCTGTATCTATACGTATGTATTAATATATATATATATATGTGTGTGTGTGTGTGTGTGTGTGTGTGTAAGTGTGCGTGTATGTATGCATGTATATAGTAAACATGAAAGTTAACTAATAAAACAACATTCACATAAAATGAAAGCAAAATTAATATTGCCATGTTAGTCAATTTAAAACAATTTTATATTTCAGCAGAGTTGACGGAAGTTAAATGTAATCTTATGAAATATAACGTGGAACGTTTCAGCTTACCATGCATCGACTGATTATGTATTCAAGTACATAAGAATCATGAAGAACTGGATTGAACATTCCAGTGTCATACAGGAATAAACTATTTTTTATCTTTTATCATATATTTGTTTCACTCATTAGACTGAAGCGATGCTGGGCCACCGTCTCGAAAGGTTTCAGTCGAACAAATCGACCCCAGGACCTACTTTTTAAAGCCTGGTATTAATTGTAACGATCTCTTTTGTTGAACCGCTAAGTTACGGGGACGTAAAGACACCAATACCAGTTGTCAAGTGGATAGGGGTGTAGAAACATAAATACATACACAGATATATATATATATATATATATATATATATATATATATATATATATATATATATATATATATATATATATATATATATATATATATTTAAATAAAGTAATTTCGGCTTTGTAATGTGAAATAAAAGTCGATTTTTTTTCATGCAAAGAATGAACTTTAATCAGTTATATATTTTATATTTTTCATATTGCTTGATGTTCTTTTGCCATCTTTCTGGCAATTGCACGATTCTGCCCTCATAGAACCTCTGGTCCTTAGCCAAAAACTGAAGCAAGTACGATTTCAGGTCATCATCATTGTTGAAAGTTTTACCATTCAAAAAATTTTTCAAACTTCGAAATAAATGGTAATCTGATGGTGCGAGGTCAAGGTTGTATGGTGGATGTGACATCAGTTCCTACCCAAGTTCCAATAATCTTTTACGAGTTAGCAAAATGTGTGTGGTCTAGCGTTGTCATGGTGGAACACAATTCCTTTACGATTTGCCAATTCTGGCCGTTTTTCTTTGATTGCTTCCTCCAGTTTCATTAGATGTTAACAGTAAGCATCTGAATTGATTGTTTGGTTTCTTGGAAGCAGTTCAAAATACAAAACACCTCTTTAATACTACCAAATTGACTGCATGACCTTTCTTAGATGCACTTCAGCTTTCGATGTCGTTTGTGCTGGTTCATTACGCTTGCACCATGATCATTTTCGATCGATGTTATTGTAGACAATCCATTTTTCATCAAGAGTGATGATTCGTTTAAAAAAAAAAAGAGGTTGATTTCATTGCCTTTGAGATGCATATCCCAAATATTGATTCGTTGTGTTAAGGGAATCTTTTTCAATTTATGTGGAACCCAAATATCGAGCTTCTAAACGAGTCCAAGACATTTTAAGTGATTTTCAGTTGTTGTGTGTGATACATGTAACCTCTTTGCAATCTCTCGCACAGTTATATGACAATCAAATTCAATTATGGCTTTGATTTGGTCATAATCAACTTCAGTAGGTCGACCAGAACGTTGGTCATCTTTCAGTGAAAAATCTCCAGAAGAGAGTTTTTAAAATCATTTCTGACATGTGCGTTCTGTTAAGCAATCAGCACCATAAACTTCACACACACACACACACACACACACACACACACACACACACACACACACACACATATATATATATATATATATATATAAGAAGGAAACGTTTGATGTATTTCAGCAAGGGTTTCAGTAGGATATATAGAAAATTGCTTAGGTGGTGGGTTTCACATGCTGTGCCAGCTATAATGTCTTTTAACTTTAAGTCTTCTGGTGCTAGGATATTTATGTATTTGCCTGGTGATTGTTTGCTGGCTTCATTAAGTATCTTGCTCTTGCGTAATTTAGGTAGGCCGTATAAAAGATTAGGTTTACTTTTAAAGTTCGTGATCTAATTTATTCCTTTTTGTTTCAGGCCTTTTCCATGGAAACCCTTGCTGAAATACATCAAAAGTTTCATTAGAGACGATCTAGACATGCTTGAGCACCTACTAAAAACAACTAATGAAGAGACATTATTGGTTTTCTTCGATGTTATTCATCTTTACACTAACATCCCACATGGCTATGGAATAGAAGCAATAAAATTCTGGCTGGAAAAGTATCCTGAAGCAATTCCGGAACGCATAAACCAGGTTTTTGTGACCAGGCACCTACTATCGTCAAAAAATGCGGAATTGCGATGGCAACGAAAGCAGCCCCTATTCTTGCGAACAAATAATGAGATATTTTGAATTCATCATATATAAAGTATCACTGCAAAAATATGTAAATCCATTTCTCCATTATAGAAGGAAGAACTGGAAAAGATGCATGGATGACTGCTTTGTCATTTGGAAAGAAACCATTGATAAACTTTTGGAATTTAAATCAATACTAAATAATATAAACCCTAACAATCAATTTGCAATGGAATATAACAAAGAACAGATCCCTTTATTGGATATTATGATAAAAAAAAGTCAACAACCAAATTATAACTGACATTTATCCTAAACCAACGGACTCGAAGCAGTATTTCCTATTTCGCTCATGCCACCCGAAGCACATCAAGAGAAATATCCCCTTTAATTTAGCAAAAAGGATTTGTACAATAGTGTTTGATGAAAATACTCGGGACCTTCGTCTTCAAGACCTCAGAACAATACTAACTGAAAGACAATACCCACCCTCACTTATAGATGATGGGATTAAGCGTGCTAAGAAATTAGGCATTAAAACACTAGGGGTAACGAAATGTAACACCCCACCTCATCTCAAAATACTACCGTATATATATGAACTCACAATCCTAGAAACAATGAGGCATGCACCACTACTGTTCACGATCTAACATTTTGAAAACATAAATTCATCAAATGCAAAAGTCTTTGAAAAGACTTCTAACAAAAGCGAAGATTACACAACAACTACGAAACCAATGGTTGAAAAATGTGGACGCCCAAACTGTGAAACATGCTCCAAACTTCTGAAATGCTCGGAATTAACCAGCTGAGCATGTCCCTTAGTGGCTGACGATATGTGTATCTCTGATCACGAGCAGAAGTAGTGGGGAGCATCATAGCCATGTGTTGAGAAGAATTCTTTTAGGTTTGGACATTTCACCTTTGGAAACATGGATGTTTTGTTCAACATCCTTAAACAACCCTTATTCAGGGACCTTTTGAGCAAGATGGCCTACTCGACCAGAAAAAAAATTCTAACTGGGCCGCATCTGAAAGGTCATGCACTGTTTATCTTGATGAAATCACCATGTCGCACACATATTGTTGTGATGCATCTGCCTGCTGCACCCTTATCAGACAGTAGTCATGATGCGTATATTGGGCTTCGTATATTTTATCCCAGTGTCACTTTGGTGGCATGCATTGCTCTCTCACTCAATAATGATAATACTTTAGTAACCAATTTGAATGTAGCTCAACATATAACCGAAAAAAAGCAACATGGCTGAAGATGACATTTTTTCGACCAGAGGATTTAGTGGTTAAGAACAGACTTGGAGCTGAAGAAAATATCAACGCATTGATGTAGCTGTATGACTGATGACATACATATATTTTATCTGCTAATATAATACATTAAATCAATTACAAACAAAATATTTTTTTGATTTTCTTTGTGTGTAATTGATTTATTATTTTCTTTTCTTTTCTTTTAAATTTAATGCCTCGGAATTTGTTCCACTAATGAATTAAGAGTGTTATTAACACATACTCACCGTAAAGGAGAAAGTGTTCGCCAGTGACAAATGCATCAGGGATTACGACGCTTGTTTCTTCGAATCTGCCGAAATGTATTAAGAAAGATATATGCAAATCATCATTTCGATTCTCGTTCCTCACCGTGCAAATAGCGATGTGGTATGTGGTCGGTTAGCATATATCAGCACGTTCAGAGAATAGATGGTTTGCTGAAATTATAAACAAGGCCATCAGTTCTCGTTAGATTCGTTGGCCCGGGTACTTCTGGCTGGGGATACACAACATATTAAAACACCGTTTTCCCACCATCCCTTGCACTAATTGAGTGCTTTATGAACACACTGTCATCGTAAAAGAGGAGCCGTACTCCTGTGAGGTTTAGATTAATTATATTCGAATCTACCGGAATATATTAAGAATATGTGCTGTGCAAATAACGATTTACTACTTAAATTATTATTAGCGTGAAAGGAAAGGGGGTGAGCTGGCAGAATCGTTAGCACCCCGGACAAAATGCTTACAGCATTTCGTTCTGCCTTTCATCGTTTCGGGGTCGATAAAATAAGTGCCACTTGAGCTCTGGGGTCGATGTATTCGACTTGCCACCTCCCCCGAAATTGCTGGCCTTGAAATCAATATTAGTCCAAAAAGTGTTGTTGATGACCGAGTATATATATATATATATATATATATATATATATATATATATATATATATATATATATATATTGCAGCCGTGACCAATTTGCCCTTTTGTTGACAAGTCGAGGACTACATTTGTCAATGTCCCCCTTTGCTTGTTTAAAATAATGTGGATCCTAGATATTGTTGTTTTTCGTACGACACACCACAAATCCAAATTGGCAGAAAGACAATTCAAATAATGAAATGATTTTAAAGGTGGCATCAAGAAAATAATGCTGATATTTCTAAAAATTGTATTTGCGCTTAATGTAACATCTATTAAACTTTATACTCAAGTGTTTATCGTGTTTTCGTGTATAATGCTTGTCGTATGCTAATTAAGCATGTTTCTATTCGAAATTCATAAAAGGAATGAACAATTTTCAACACACAATTAAACTCTCTTTCTCCCCCTATTTCTCTTTCTGCCTGAAGAAGAAAAAACAGTCATATCAATGTACAACATCAAATGCTCACTATCCAACTATACATATCAACGAAAACCGTGATGGTGATTATAAAAGGAAGGAACTTTGTGAAACTTTAGTCTAGGTTAAGAAAAGTAGACAGTCACGAAACTAAATATATTGTTCACTTGCAAGCTGTTATGAGAAACGGAGCAGTTGCATTGATCAACTGACTGACATATTGTTATAATATTTATTATTCTGGATTTTGAAAGCATATTATCAAAGAACGCAATTGAAATCAAGTATGGCATAGGGAAACATCAGGCAATACGTAATTAACCTAAGGTTTCACTTTGTCAAAAACAGTTTCTTTCGGTATTATTAATCCGCCATACCTTTTGTAACTGAAGAACTATATTTAAAAAAGAAATCTGTCTGAAGTTACTGTTCCCAACAGCAAACGGAATTATTTTATTTCTCGAATTTTATTTTATTTTTTTTTCTCGTGTGTGCCAATACACCATTACTAGTTTTCCGCAGAGTCTAGGCTTTAATTTTCACATTTTAAAGAAAGATTTGGTTTCTTTAGAATGACTTGCTCGGTGGACGAATACATGAACACAGTATATTCTAGACAGAATAATTTTTAAAATTTAGATAAATCAAAATTTATTGTTAAATGTCTAAATAACAACTTTATAGTAAATGTGTGTGTGTGTGTGTGTGTGTGTGTGTGTGTGTGTGTGTGTGTGTGTGTGTGTGTGTGTATTTGATTATGGATATATATATATATATGTGCATGATCAGCGAGTCTGAAGATCATAATAGAAGATGAAACTTAAATGTGCGATTAAAGATAAATGAAATTAGTTCAGAGTAATTAGCATGAACCTTGTTTGAAATCAAATAAATTGGTAATAACAAAATTCTTTTTCGTTCTTTGTTTTTGATTTTCCTGGAAATAAGAAATACTTCTGGCGACTTTTTTACTAGTACCCCCCACCACCACCATTACCGAAGAAATTTAACGTAATTTATTACGATACTCTAAAATCTGTTTCCAATAATAGGCAAATGAACTACTAAATGCAAGATTTAATTTGGCAGTAATTAAGTGTATTGTGGGAGGTTAGGGATTCTTCTCTTCCCTTTAATTACTAACGAAAACTTTTGTAAAATTGAATGATTTTGAGTAAAGTGAGTGTCGTGTTAGTTTTGGTATACCATATGTTGCACAGGATTAAATGAGATCTCTTTCCCATTTCTCTCTCTATACACACACACACACATGCTTATATATATGTATATGTATTTATATATGTGTATGTGTGTGTGTGTGTGTGTGTGTGTGTGTGTGTGGATTCCCTCTGCTGTGCACAGATTGCATTCTTTTGATTTGTTTGTTTGTGGTTTTGGTATTCTTTTTATCAGCTAAGGTAAATGCATCAAATAAACCACTCCAGTTGATTATGCAGATGTGAAGAATCTTGGGCATTAGCTTAAGCATGTCACATAGAATCAAGCTGATGTCAACTCAAACACACGAAAACTGATATCCGGCAAAAATGTTTCATTGGTATGAGCAAAGGCGGATTCAAAAAAAGAATAATTGGATACACATAATTTCGATTTGCAGCTGACTGACAACCACGATTGAATGACAAGCACGATAGATCGTGCGGCAAAAATATTTTCTGATATTTAATGCCTGTTACATTTTCAGGTTCAAATTCCGCCGAGGTCAGCTTTGCTCTCCGAGTCGATTTCTCATAGCAGATAGAACTAGGCGAGCTGGGCCGGGTGTGGAGAGCTAGTAGTTGAAAATGAAGCGGGCTAATCGGTTTTAAACTTTACAGCCACAGTAAAGGAAGAAGAATTAAATAGGTTCGAGTTATTTCGTCTACTCATTAGTAAAGATATGTGGACTCTACCTCTAAAAATTTACCGTTACTGTTGTGGGAATGAGTCTGGTCTTTGTCAATTTTAGCATGACTGATTTAATTCAGTTACACTGGTGCCTCAGCTTTCTTCAAGTAACAAACTATAGTTGAGTATCCCGAACGTATCTTCCATGTGCTTCTTAACTGGTTCTTTTAAAACAATGCTGAAGAAAACTAACGAGAGCTACAGCAACGGAACTTAAATTCATAGAGTCAGGAAGTACTGTATATTAGCTACCACTTTCACATTTCGTACGCAAAACTCCCAAAGACTAACTATGGCATTAATAATAACTATGGCTAATGTTGCACGCATATGTTCTTCTTTAGTCTGGAGTGGAGCTTTGGATACTATTTCTAACAGGTGAAGCAACTGTGTGTAGAGGCTCCTTTCATTTGCTTGAAACGAACACTATTTTTACTCTCCGTATCCAGCCAGTGATTGAAAGGAGGTAAACAGAGGAATAAGACATAATTTTCCAACAGTGTAACACAAAGACCTAGTTTCCAGTAATGCGTCAGTGCTCTTCTAATCATAACAAATTGGCACGTTATTAGCTTCGGTTAGATTCTCTGATCCAAGGCATGTGTTTTACAACGTCTTAATACTTAATTTAAAAGACACTATATTGGGTGACTTCTTTAATGAATAATAGGGGCCGATATCTCATGGAATTTAAATTATCAGCACTAGATCTAGCTGCAAGGCTTACTTCTTTTTCAGGGGAGAAAAACCGACACTAATTACTTCGTTCTGAATAGGAGTCACTTGGGAAATATACTTGCCTGTTGTTTTTGTTGTTATTATGCATACATACACACACATACGCACACACATTGTGTGTGTGTATGTGTGTGTGTGGTGTATATATATATATATATATATATATATATATATATATATATATATATATATATCCACACACACACACACACATATATATATATATATATATATATATATATGTATAGATGTACACACACACACACACACACACACACGTATATATATATATGTACGTACATATATACATGCATATATATATATATATATATGGAGAGAGAGAGAGAGAGAGAGAGAGAGAGAGAGAGAGAGAGAGAGAGAGAGAGAGAGATGCTTGTATATATGTGTGTGTGTGTGTTTTCCTTCATATTTGCATATAAATAGAACTGGTGAATAAAATACTCTGAAGAGATCATTTACAGTGCTTGCGTATATGTATTCATGTATATATGCAAATGTGCGTGCGTCCGTACTTGTGCATGTGTGTATGTTCGTATGCGTGTGCATGTGTTTATGCGTATGCTTTTGTGTGTTTATGTACGCGTTTGGTCAATAAGGATAATCATTAATAGATTTCTAGCTCTGATTACAAGGAGATGAATTAATTGGTAATTAAGACGTTTTGCTACAATGTCTCAATGTTCCATCATTGGAAATGAATTTCTCACGTTACTCCTTCCACTAACTGAAAATATTTAATTATTTAAAAGAGCAGTGCAGATTAACCAGAGAGTAGAGCAACGCGTTATGTATCATACAATATTTAGTTTTGAGTGTCATACCATCGAACCATTAAGCATGAAATAAACTCTCGGCAGGTCGAGGAGAACTAAGTAATACAAATTTACTTCACTTCGTCATTAATACTAAACATCATATCTCACCTTCACATCAAAACAGTGGCCCTTAAATGATGTCCCACGAGGAAGAGTATCTAGGTGCACTGAATTAAAAAAAAAATAATTTATAACTTTAGAAAAGCCAGTCTATTGGTTGAATGTTTCGAAAAACAGACTACTGTAAATTTTCTCTAATCCGGTACTCTAGTAACCGGAACACTCAAGCAACCGGCTCCCAGAGCAAAAGACAAAGAAAAGAAAAGAATATGAGTTGTTATTTAGAATTTGTGCTATTTCCTGTTAACTAATTAATTGTCATTACAAGAAAGTTTCTACTCTTTTTCAAATGGAACGTTATTTCTCAAAGTTCTGTACAATATCAGAACAAAATCGTTACGAAAGATCATATCTCGCAGTTTGCAAAAACGTCATGTTTTCGTGAATCTATAGAAGCAATAGTTTCCACGTGGTTGTTTAGTCTGGTAGAAATAACAGCCCAATCACCCTCAAAATTAAACCCTACTGTATTAAAAAAAAAATTGAAAAGCACATACGTGCAGGCGTGGCTGTGTAAGTGAGCAGTTCGCTTACCAACCTCAGGTCTATCAAAAGCTTGTGAGTGGATTAGGTAGACGGTAACTGAAAAGAACCTGTCGTGAATATATGTGTGTCTTTGTGTTTCTCCTCCATAACCTCTTGATAACCAACGCTGTTCTGTTTACGGCCACGTAACTTAGCGGTCCGACAAATGAAGAGCTAGGGTAAATACCTGGCCTATAAAAATAAGTATTGGAGTCAATTCCTTCGACCATTTAAGGTGGTGCCCCAATATGGCCATAGACGTATGTATGTGTGTGCTTGTATGTATGTGTGTGTATGTGTATGTGTGTATGTATGTGTGTGTATGAATGTGTGTGTGTGTATGTATGTACTTATGCATGTGTGTATGTATGTGTGTATGTATGTGTGTGTATGTGTGTGTATGTGTGTGTATGTATGTATGAATGTATGTGTGTATGTTTGTATGTGTGTATATGTGTATGTGTGTGCATGTATATATGTGTGTATGTATGTATGACTGTATATATGAGTGTATGTATGTATGTATGAATGTACGTATGTATGTATGTATGTATGTATGTATGTATGTATGTATGTATGAATGTATATGTGAGTATCTTTGTGTCTCTGTGTTTGTGTGGTTTGTCATCCCCTCCGTTTGAGAACCAGTGTTAGTTTATTTACATTCCCGCAGAAGAGACTGATAGAATAACTACCAGACCTCAAAACTTGGGTTAATCTGTTCAACTAAACAGCATGACTGCAGTTCACTGACTGAATCAATTAATAAAGATTAAAGATAAAAGTTGGACTTATATATCACAAAAATATAATGTCAGAAAAACAAGTACAAGACAAAATGATCGCAACTCGAACATCTTTTGTCGTAGGTTTACTTAAATCAGTGTTTCCCAGCCTATTTTCGCATAGGCCCCACTGTAAAAAAAATCTATGCTCCACTAATAGTTGGAAAAAAACAACTTTATTTTTAAATATTTTATCACAGTTAAGGCAGCGAGCTGGCAGAATCGTTAAGACGCCGGGCAAAATGCTTAGCGGCATTTCGTCCGTCTTCATGTTCTGGGTTGAAATTCCGCCGGGGTTGTCTCTGACTTCCATCCTTTCGGTGTAGGTAACATAAGAACCAGTTGAGTACAGGAGTCAATATAATCGACTTATCTTATTCCCCGAAATTGCTGGCCTTGTACCAAAATTTGAAACCAATATTCTATTAGAATTATTTGATACAAAAGAACCGACAGGTAGCTCTTTCGTTAAGTACTGAGTACAAAAACAAAGGAAGTACATTATTGACTAAGAATATAAAAAAGTCACTTTGACGAGAACCTTGTGCATAGCGACTACGGCGTCACGCCCTACCACAATTTTCCCAAGCCCCTGTTGTGTCGACGTCCCCAGGCGAAGAAGTAGATCTCCCAAGACATAAATAGAGGTAGTCTGGCCGTGGTAGGAGTGTTGAGTAGCATTCGAGTAGCAGTTGTGTAGCGGTTGAGTAGAGATCATCCGAAGGTGCTAGATAGCAGTAGCTTGAGACATAACAGCCCCATCGGTGGGGAATCAATGGCTTAAATAGACCAGATCTGTTGAGAACAACACTGAACAAATCAAGCAACAACTACAATAACGATAATAATTGTAGGATATATGGTTTCAATGTGCTCGAATTACTTTTCTTACACAACTCGAGTTTCTATGAAATAATTATATCGATTATAAAATCTGTAATCGAAAGTCGGTGTTTTATTATAGTTGATTGATACATGCCGTGGGAATGGTTTTGAAGTTGATTGCGACATTAATCAAATCTAATTATATATACGTTTATGGAAATTATGGAGTTCTTATTTATTCCTCTCTGATTCATTTGTTTATTCGAATGTTTATATATTTATTTATTTTTGTTCAACTGCAAATCCAGCAGAAATAAAATTAACACCCAAGCTTTAGTCGATTTGAAAGCATTGACTCAAATATTCAAATATATATATATACATACATATACATATATATATATATATATATATATATATATATATATATATATATATATATATATATATATATATATATATATATATATATATATATATGTGTGTGTTTATATGTATATATATATACATATACATATATATACATTATTTACATTATTTACATTCGACCGATATATGTCCTCATCTTCTTTGTTAACACAGCGTTTCAGCTGATATACCCTCCAGCCTTCTTCAGGTGTCTTGGGAAAATTTCGAACCTGGGTTCTCATTCCTAAGGTATTTTTCAATGTTACTATTATTATTATTATTATTATTATTATTATTATTATTATTATTATTATTATTATTATTATTATTATTATTATTATTATTGTTCAGGTCACTACGCCATATGCCCACGGGCATATGGCGTAGTGCTTAAGATCGCGGATTACTAACCCCAAGATTCCGAGTTCGATTCCAAGCAATGACCTGAACAATAATAATAATAATAATGATGATGATAATAATATAACATCGAAAAACACCTTAGGAATGAGAACCCAGGTTCGAAATTTCCCCAAGACACCTGAAGAAGGCTGGAGGGTATATCAGCTGAAACGTTGTGTTAACAAAGAAGATGAGGACATATATCGGTCGAATGTAAATAATTATTATTGTTGTTGTTATTGTTATTAAGGCGGCGAGCTGGCAGATTCGTTACCGTCTTTACGCTCTGAGTTCAAATTTCGTCGAGGTCGACTTTGCCTTTCATACATGCGGGGTTAATGAAACAAGTACCAGTCGAGTACTGGAGTCTACGTAATCGACTTACTTCCACACCACGAAATTACCAAAATCTGAAGTCATTAATACAACTAACACCTTTGGCGGGACCAACGTAGATGCTTGAAATATTGCACTGATATTGAACCCGCTTAATAGTTTCCAAAGTATCAAAACAATACTTCAGGCAGTATGTCATTTTGACATTCAGTTTATTTGTTTATTTGTTGGTTGTATTTTTTTGAAGGAGGGTGATGGATGGTAGGCGAAGGACATCGTTTTTAATGACAGCGTGTATGCATATTATTTTATTGAAAAATTCTTCAGACTCTTCGCTAGGGTGCGGAAAGCAGACACCTGAAAAAGTGGCAAGTGTGCAGATGAATGAAAAGTAAATTACAGAATTGTTGGACGAGATGTTCAACAAAAAGTAATTTGTTATAGCGTATGCAGGTGCACGAAAAGGAAGGAAGTTAGGGGAAGTGATAGAGAAAGGGAACATATATGTGGATGTGGATGTGTATATGTGCGTATGTTCGTGTATATACATGCATATATATATATA
Source organism: Octopus bimaculoides (assembly GCF_046866305.1). Classification (NCBI taxonomy): domain Eukaryota; kingdom Metazoa; phylum Mollusca; class Cephalopoda; order Octopoda; family Octopodidae; genus Octopus; species Octopus bimaculoides. The sequence goes on from NC_142928.1 coordinate 103,788,991, forward strand.
TATATATATATATATATATATATATATATATATATATATATATATATAGTTTGAAAGAGAGAGGTAAGGGGGGAAGTGATGGAGGGATTATTGTAATGAAATATAGAGAGATGTGCAAAGAAAGGAATAAAGATGTGCAAGAAGATAGTACAAGAGTTAGTAAGAATAAAGGTGGAGAATGTGCGACAGAAAAGCAAAGAGACAGAGCAGGGGAAAAGAGTGAGAGAGCAGAGGAAGAGAGTGAGAGAGAAGAAGAAGATAGAGAGAAAGAGAAAACCTTGACATATTTTACTCAAACGAAAGATTGAGTGATTGTATTCATAGGAGTGTGTGTGTATACGTATGTATGTATGTATGTATGTATGTATGTATGTATGTATGTATGTATGTATGTATGTATGTATGTATGTACGTATATATATATATATATATATATATATATATATATATATATATATATATATATATATATATATATATATATATATATATATGTATATATATAAGCGTGTGTGCAGGTGAATATGTGAATACTTAATTATTCGTGTGCGTTGATTGATGTATGTGCACATTTATGGGCATATGTGGGCGCAAATATGCATGTATGTATGTGTGCAATTGCGTGCATATACTTCCGTGTATGAGACACATTTGCATGTGTATGTGTATGTGTGTATGTATGTATGTATGTTTGCATGTATGTATGGAGTGTGTTTGTATGTGTGCGTGTGTTGGACGGGATTTTTTCTTGTGTAAGCTCTATACGCATGCGTACTGAATAGCAATTATAGAGTATTAAAAGCACTTTCTATATGATAATCTGTGTTACTAATGCTGCGGAGGTATCTGATTTGAATTTCTATTGCTTCTCAGCATGATTTGTCATTTGTTTACTGCTTTCACGTGACCCTTTTTTTATTCTTCAAACATCATAACGCACACATCGTTTCTACATACGGTAATGGCTAGTACGGATCTCCTGTACCGCGAATTGAGGAAGGAAACAGCAGATGACAGATATTTATATGTATACATACATTCACGCACGCACACACACACATACACACACACACACACACACACACACACACATATATATACACATAGATATATATATGCATATATATGTATACTCGTATCTATAATAATATGTATATGTACTTATGGTGGTGTTATTGTTTAGAATTTTTATGTTTTTCATAATAACCGACCATGGAACCCTAGTTACTACCCCACTAAAACCAACATACACCCAAAGATGATTTTTATAGTCCCAACAGAGACTATATAAGGGCATGACTAACTCTAATGCATTGCAGTCCAACTATGGTTTAGCTGGCTGAAACTTCGAAGTCACTGACAGAGCTTTCTTGCATAAGAATAACAAATTTGTAGTCTACAAAAGTATAGAGTAACCCTTCAGATTAATGTAAAGTTGTTTTTATTATATTGTAACTGTACATAAAAACAAATTTCTATATAATAATTATAATAATAATAATAATAATAGTAATAATAATAATGATGATGATGATGATGCTGATGATGATAATGATGATGATGATGATAATAATAATAATAATAATAATAATAATAATAATAATAATAATAATAATAATAATAATAATAGTAATAATAATAATGATAATAATAATAATAATAATCCTTTCTAATATAGGTACAATGCCTGAAGTTTGGGGGAGGGGAATAGTCAATTACATCGACCCCAGTATGTAACTGGTACTTAGTTTATCGACCTCGAAAGGTAAATCGATCTTGGCGGAATCTGAACTCAGAACATGTAGACGGATGAAATGCCGCTAAGCATTTCGCAAATAATAATAATAATAATAATAATAATAATAATAATAATAATAATAATAATAATAATAATAATAATAATAACATGCAGTACACACCACCCACCAGCCCAAAGGTGCAACAAATGATGCAATAGAAAGTTGCTTGAAACTATCAGATGTCGAAAAATAATAGTGGTGATGACGTTGGTGACAAACGTTACCTTACCTCAGTTTATGACAGACAGGAGTTTCTGAAGAAACTCTGAGTGTAGCAGCGAAAATGAAGCTGGACCTTTTAGAGGAGGCCTCTAAAAGTTCAGCAGTGGTTCAGTAAAGATGCAGACTGAGCACAGAATAATAGAGTAAGGAGGAGGAATTGGACCAGCGAAGAAAACAGGATAGTGATGCAGTGCTACTTAGAAAGTGAACCTAAAAGAAGAGGCTATAGAGAACGAATGTTTACACTTTGGGCAGAGAAGAGTATATTTAAAGCGGCTGAGAAGAGATTAGTTGATCAAACTAATGCTATTAGGAGAAGAAAGTGGATGACATAATTTGAGGTAGAAGAGATCACAAGAGAACTGGAAAAGAAAGACAAACAGTAGGAAAGACAAACAACAACATAAGAGATACAGATCAAACCAAAGAAGAACCTAAAGGGAAAAAAACAATAATAGCGCTACCAATAAGGAAGGGACAATTGGCACCAACTACTTAAGTGTTTTAAGTGAGGAAGATCAGAAGATTTTAGATAAGTTGCAGGAAGTAATGACGAAAGAAGTAGGAAAAAGACTGCCAGCATTAAAAGGCACCAACAGAAGGAAGCTGCTAGAAAAGACTAGGAAAGTAGATTCTGTGATCATTAGGATAAGTACTAAAAATATAAGAGACACTAACTTATTCTTCTATGCAAGAGAGGCAGTAGTCACTAGAAGATTAGATATCTTACAGAGAAAGATTAAAAAAGAGCAAATATGGAAAAGGAGACTACAAAATAAAGTGAAGACTTTGTGACAAGTTCTGGGTAGAATAGAAGCCTAGAAACTGAATAAGTTAGGAAGCACAAGATACAGATCTTGTCTCGAGAAAAGATACTTAGTCAAAGAGAAAGGATTTGGGACAGTAATAGAAGAGTTGAAACAGCGTATCATAGCAGTTGCAGGCAAGCTCTACAGATATCAGGAAAGATTGGATCAGTATCAACACGAGAGATTATTTAAGACAGAGCAAAAAAGATTTTATAATCAAATAAATAGTGGAGAACGAAGTAATGAAGATGAGAAACCTAATGCAGAGGAAGCTAGAAAGTTCTGGAGTAATATTTGAGATAAGCCAGTCAATCATAATAGAGATGCAGTATGGGTAAAGAAAGTGAGGAAAAAGATAGTGAGTGAGAAGCAGCCAGTTCTAAGACTAACTAGTGCATTAATGAATAAAGTGTTAGGAAAAATACCGAATTGGAAGGGCCCAGGACCAGATTTAGTTCAAGGGTACTGGCTAAAAAAATTTAGTAGTTTACATGGGAGCCTGGGGAACGACTTCAGGATTGCCTTAATGGAGGAATAATACCGGATTGGATGACTAGAAGGCGGACGTTAATGCATAAAGCACATTTTAGAAGACCCCCGAAATTAAACCTTTATAATTACTAAATTCATTAATTAGCAAGAAATTTTGTGAAATATTTCTGAACATTTATTTTAGATTGAGAATATTGTTGACATTTTCAGGTATAGCAGCATCAGTAAAAAGAACTTTTATCAACTTCAAGCATACCAAAAACTGTTAAAGGTCTACCATGCCTTAAACCTGAATTGTTGATTTAGTATGGGTGAGTATCGAAATAAGTATTGCCATTGATAGTATTATGAAAAATATTTCTCATAAAAACAGCCAGTAAATCTAATTTCATTAACCTGATTAGATTTGCTGTTGCATTGTTATCTTCTACTTTAAGTGTGTAGGGAATAAAGCATTTACATATATTTTCCACTGGTCATATTCAGATAATCTGTGATTAGCCATCATGTTCTTATCATGCTTTCATATTCATGCACCAATAGCCAACTTACATAATATTTTATTTTAATCATACTTTTTTAGAAAGAAGGAAAACCTACAAGTTCAAAATTTCCATGTTGTACCATTATATTACTTGAAAACACTTAATCGAAGAGTTAAGGTTCAGATAATTTAAAAACCCTTCTTGTTGCTTCAATTAGGCAAAAAATCATCCATAGTAATAAAGGTGTGCCCTAATTGTAAGCTGTGTTCTAACAGTCTCACAGGAGTGGAAAGTGGAATAGAAATGATGACAGATAGTATAGTATATGAAAGATTGTGAAAGTCAGTTTAAGTTGGTGTGTGGACGAATAACAATGCAGTGTGCATATGCATATTAGCATTTGCATTCCAACAAACGTGCATAAAATCGCTCTAATCAATCAGAGTTGACCTGGTGCTAAGCCACAGTAACAAAAAACAACAGAAATAACTCACCATAGTTTCATTGATAACGTGTTGATATCTCGACCAGTAGATTCTTTGGTTTCAATATCTATGTGTGCAAAAACATGACTATGTATACATTTTTCTCAATGATTAAAAATGGCCGTATTCTTATTTTTCTGTGATTGTCCTCCACGTCAATTTTATCCTCGTCTTGCCACTACCACAAATGTAAATTTGGTTATAAACCGTTTAGTTTTACATAATCTCTGGGGTTTCTGGTTCATCCGGTCCATTGAAATCATTATAAGATTTTGTGATGTTAAAACCATCTGTCATGAAAGTGGCCACCAGGAAGCACATAAAAGAGACAAAACTATATTATCTACAGCAAGAAGAGGATTTATTGAAGAAGAAATACGTTTAAATGTCTTTTCTTCTTTAAAAACTTTCGTTGTGCAATAGTTTTGGGTATATTAAGTGCATGCGATAAACTTCTACTCTTACCTCCTTTTTGATTTAATGCAATATCATTCAATTTTCCAATAATCTGGAACGATCTTTCTTTTTTGAACTCTAACATTTAAACATAGATTGTAAGTTCTTTTTACAGAACATGCTTATGATCGGGAAATTGCGACTTAACGTTCTTTAAATTCTTTTGAAACAGCAGTTATTGCGCTGTTCATCAATTTTTCATTTTTTAAATCGTTGCAACAAATACTTTATAACTGCAGTTTAAATATCACTTATCGATTCGGATTTTGACTTCCGTTTTCTTAAATTTCTACCCATCATTATCTATTAAAATATATAAACATAGCAGGTGCCGTGTTGAAAATTTTAACCTCTACATAAATTTGAACAATTAGTTTCAAAGCACTTCAGGTTATTAAAAGTGAATTATTAATTAAGTTCAAACGTAACATCACAATATGGTTGCTAGGAAATACAAACATAACCTTTAATAAGTATCGCAATTAAGAACAATATATGCAAATATAATAACTATTATGAGACAGAGGGAATAGAATAAATGTTAGCGAGAAGAAACCAGAAGCTGAAATTAGAGGAGATAAGGACATGAAAAGGAGAATACTCTAATAAGTGGTGATAAATGAGCGAAAATCAAATATGTTTATGTCACGATGTGCGACGATACCTTGTTTATGACAGCCATTAGCATTGTTGTTGTTTAGCAATAAATCAGTTGTGATCAAGCAGACTTATAAACAAAGGCTTTTCATCCACGATTTTCAGATCATTTTGAGCATCTTGGATTCCATTGATCAATGTGTCCTTTCTTTAAGATGATAGAGTATGTGAACTGAAGGAGACTTGATTGCATTTCTAGCGGATCATGTAGCCTTGTCGAGGGATCTTTGTTAACTCATTGATGTCTTATTACCGAATAATTAAGTACTTTTTACACGTTATTGAATTCCCTGCTTCATCTATATCAACTCATTTTTATATACATATGTATATACGTATACACACACACACACACACACACACACACATATATATATATATATATATATGTGTGTATATACGTATATATATATATATATATATATATATATATATATATATATATATATATATATATACGTATATACATATATACATACATATATATATATACATATATATATACATATATACATGTATGTATACATATATATATATACATCTATACACACACATACATACACACACACATATATATATATATATATATATATATATAAGAGAAAGAGAGAGAGAGAGTCATAGTGAGTCGACAAACAGCTTGATATATCACTGACGGTTGTTTTGTTAGTCTGTAGTATTGAGTTCGATATTGGTCAAGAGTAAAACAAGCAAAAGATTTCACCAGTCAGCAAGTGAAACATCTTATTCATCTGCATAGCATTACAAGAGGAACATATATTGTATCAGTTATGGAAGGTTTCTCTTGAAGCAAGTGACGAACTCTGGCATCTGTGGTCAAACATTCTTCTTACATGATATTTAGTCAAGATTGCTTTGTTGATTGCCTTTCCTTTGCTTAATCCAAAAGCATTTCTTTATCAAATAGAACTAGAACTTTGTCAATTAGAACTGTTCCAGCCATAACAATTCCCGTTTTGCTCAGCGTGTTCTTTTTATTTAAGATGGCTTTGCATGATTTGACAAATACTATTTGATTACAGTTCCTCGCAAATTCATTCCCCACGTTGACTTATCTAGTCGTATGCTTATATTATAGGATTGCTGTTAAGACAGATAATGTAATATTTGCACCCAAAGAGCTAACTATATCCGGACATTCTTCCGGTTGTGACAAAGGTAACCCAGTAGTAACCTTCGCCGCAGATAATATATTAGACTATAAATACGACACGTTGATATAAGGACAATAGCTTAATGGTAGGGCGTTGAGTTGAGTGAAAGAATCCTTGTATATTGTTGTGTCGACGCCCCCAAGTGAAGAAGTAGGATCATCCAAGACATATAGAGGTAGTCTGGCCGCGGTAGGAGTTGAGTAGCTCTTGAGTAGCCGTCGAGTAGCGGTTGAGTAGCGATCATCCGAAGGTGCTAGATAGCAGTAGCTTGAGACATAACATATACGTTTGGTGCATTATTGACACTGAAATTATTTAGGAGAATTTGGGCCTAGAGAATCTAGCGATGACCGGAAAGGTTGAAGGGAAAAGTAGAGAAAGATATGGATATCAAGCTTGAAAAACTGGTTGGTAGAAAGAAGCATTAAACATCAGGATGTGGAACTGTTACAGAAAATAAGGAATAAAGAATTGTGGAATGACATGATAGCATATATCCTATATTTTTGGGAAGACATCTAAAATAGAAGAAATTCACCGAAATAGCTTAGCATCGGATTAAAAGAATCGGAATATACAAATTTATCCTTGGGCTCCCAAGTTTCGCTCCAACTGGATTCGACCTTGTTTTGTCAACAAATGTCTAGATAATAACACCCACATAGATATATACGTACATAAAAATACACAAACACACACACACACACACACACACACACACACTCACTCTCTCTCCCTCACTCTCTCTCTCACTCTCTATCCCTCACTATCTCTCCCTCACTCTCTCTCCCTCACTCTCTCTCGCACACATACTCACACACACACACATACACACACACACACACACACACAGATACACATACTGGCACTCCGTCGGTTACCACCACAAGGGTTCCAGTTAAACCGATCAGCGGAACAACTTGCTCATGTATTTAACGTGTAAGTGGCAGAGCACTCCACAGGCTTGCGCATCCTTGGCGTAGTTCTCAGAAACATTCAGTGTGAAATAGAATGTGTTCAAAGCTTGACCTTTGAAATACAGTACTACCCATTTTTTGCCAGCTAAGTGAACTGGAGCAATGTGAAATAAAGTGTCTTGCTCAAGGACTCAACAGGCCCCTATGCATCGAACTTGCGACTAACGATCTCGAACTTAATACCCTAACCATGTAGGTACGCTCTTTCACACACACACAGACACCATCACATGCATACGAAATGCAAATAAGCAATTTTATACTCTACAGCAGCGAAATGGCAGAGTAGAAAGAACGTCGAGTAGGGTGCCTTGTATTATTCGTACCGGCGATCTTCGTTCAAATCCTCATTTGGCCAATTTTGCTTTTCATCAATTGAATAATCTTACTGCACAGAGAACTTGGCTCGCAGTCTCTCTCTCTCTCTCTCTCTCTCTCTCTCTCTCTCTCTCTCTCTCTCTCTCTCTCTTTCTCCCTCTGTCTGTCTGTATGTCTCTTTTTCTCTCTCACTCACACACACATACACGCTGAGACCGTGTGGAAGTATAACAATATATAGATAGATACACGCATACACATACAATACATGCGCACGCACATATATATATACATATAAATACGATCATAAATATACGTGTGTCTGTATTGTGTGTGTGAATGTGTGGGTGTAAATCAAGTACGAATCAAGTGTCGGGTGTCCCTGTCCACCTCTAGACATCTGACATATGATTAGTACATAAATTCTCCTCTCTCTCTCTCTCTCTCTCTCTCCCTATCTCTTTCTCTCTCTCTCTCTCTCTCTCTCTCTCTCTCTCTCTCTCTTTCTCTCTCTTTCTCTCTCTCTCTCGGAGGGTTGGCTACGCTGTGAGAGGATCATGGCGGACAATTTCCAGCGATTACTATGTGAGAAAGGGCAGAAGATTACACAGACATACCATGAATTTCTAGAGGGTTCGAAAGTACTAGACACGACGACGACGACGACGACAACGATGACGATGATGATGATGATGATGATGATATATAGCCATGCATACAACCAGTATATCAAGCGATATATTAAACGAGCAATTTGGAAGAAGCAAGGAGCAAGTGCCTCTATATAGACACTCGATCTGCTGGAAACAGCAGCAACCAAATCTCCTAATTACTCGCCTGGAAAGGAACATTGGACAATGTGGTCCCGCATAAAACTTATAAATGAATAAAAGTGGGAAACTTGGCCAGGGCTTGAATATCTTTTATCATAGGTTCTGTCATTGTCTGCCTGACACCAAACAACAGCAACAGCTACAAGAACCAGCGATGTCACCTTGAACGTTGTCCTTCGAAAGTCAATAGATCGTTGCCGCTTCTTCAAATCGCATCCTTCCATCATAACGTGTGTTGAGGACGCATTAGCTAAAGTAATCGTAGACACTCCACAAAACACTACGTCTATCTGGGGAAAAAATACAGATACCAACCTACCAAACAATAAATATGATAGTCACAGCTGGAACGCCTTTTATTCTAGATCTACTCAACCGGGGTGGAGGCGCAATGGCCCAGTGGTTCGCGCAGCGAACTTTCAGTCGTAGGATCGCGGTTTCGATTCCCAGACCGGGCGTTGTGAGTGTTTATTGAGCGAAAACACCTAAAGCTCCACGAGGCTCCGGCAGGGGATGGTGGCAAACCCTGCTACACTCTTCCACCACAACTTTCTCTCACTCTTACTTCCTGTTTCTGTTGCGCCTGTAATTCAAAGGGCCAGCCTTGTCACACTGTGTCACGCTGAATATCCCCGAGAACTACGTTAAGGGTACACGTGTCTGTGGAGTGCTCAGCCACTTGCACGTTAATTTCACGAGCAGGCTGTTCCGTTGATCGGATCAACTGGAACCCTCGACGTCGAAAGCGACAGAATGCCAACACGAACAGCAACAACTCAACCGGGGTATGCCAAGGGCTAAACAACAATAACAGTAATAATAGCGACTCGGATCCTGGAATAGTGCTAAATTGAATTTTCAGAATGACTTCTTTAAATAGAGGTGATCGATTTCGAGTTTTCGTTTCGCTATTTTGAACAGCAAAGTTCAGAATTAAAGGTCGATGATGATTGGTCGAATGGAGTTATTTTCCTCTGAGTGTGTTTATTTTATTATTTATTTTTGGTATTTTTCTTCATTGCCCAGCTTACGTGTGGCGTTAGTTTTTGCAATAGTTACCATTCAATGCTACAGCTAAAATAATGTTTGGTGAACTGAATTGACACTCATCAATTGAATAATC
>NC_142928.1:103813821-103818821 GCF_046866305.1 Octopus bimaculoides
TAATTGTAATTAACAAAGCAAGAGGAATTTGAAGATTTTCGGCAATTTCTCGTTGGCTAAGACCAGCCTCAGATTGACCAACAATACGACCTCTTTGAAAATTTGACTGCGTTGATCATGTTCTATGAACACGAATGTGTTTCTTGAAGCCTGCTGGTGCAAACCTTTTGGCAAATGGAGCAAGTTGGGGGCTCAATTTGCTCTAGTGCTTGTGGATCATTCACTATGTGTTTTCTTGAGTGTGCCTCAAAACTACAATGACAGGTAAGGTTTTTATTCAGAAGAACAGTGTTTTTCCAGTGTGCCTTTATGTTTGCACGCGGTTAGTCTCAATGTTGGAGTCGACTTTGCTCGAATTTTCAAGTCTTTTTATTTGTTATTCATCTCCACCTCCACCAACAGTTGACTGATCTTGGTGGTCTGATATAGCATTCGGGCCATATAATGGCTTGAGAGCGATAATGGTAGCATTTACGCGGTACATCCATCCTGTCATATAAATGTGCCATCGATGATAAAAACTTCATTCCCAACAGCGAATCCTGGTGAGAAAGATTACTATAATTCTATACTTATTTCAACTGTGCAAAAACAGTAATTGTCTAGTGGAGAGGAACACTCTTTTGGTAAAAGATTATGAAGTAATAGCATGAAAATTTAGATTGGAGTACACATTAGTTCTCGTTTAAGCATATCTCTTGGCTTCGATTAAAAGCAGAATGATCAGATAATTATTATTTTATTCAACATATCCTCCTCTCGGATTCAAACACTTGTCGCAGTGGTCCTTCAATTTTTCTAAGCCCAGTAAAAGAAGTCGGAAGAATGGGCCTCCAGCCAAGCCTTTCGCGTTACCCTGAAAGCCAGGAACTTTTCAGCACTACCTCGTATATATTATAGTCCAATATACTACGCTGGGGATCGAAACCAGGCCCTCGTGTTTGGTTATCTACACACACGCGCGCACACGCACACACACGCACACATACACACACACACACACACACACACACACACACACACGTATATATACATGGTGCGAAGGATAAATTGTAGGCATTTTATATTTTTAATTTCACGCATGCACATTGTTTGCTTTTGATTTTTTCAACTACGCAGTATTGTAGGGTGAGTTGAGCACCGTCTGTGAGAAAAAGCATCAACATGATGCAATTCACTCTGCCAGAAATTTGGAAACAATATGCTGTAATGCTTGGTATTCGTGCCGGAAGCTCCAATGCGAACACTTCACAATGTTTGGGTGAGGACAGTACAAAGGATTCGGAAAGAGTTGAATGAATCTAATGGTGACTACGAAGGTACAGCAGCTCAGAAAACTCACTCTGATCGTTCTGATAAGGAAAGAACTCCTGAATTTGTTGTTAAGATTCAGGCCATTATTGACAACGATCCCTCCAAGTCAGTCAGATCTGTCGTCAGTGACATAGGAGTGTCTGCATGAAGACATTCAGTATTCATCATGCAAGATGAAAAAGGGCCGAATTTCATCCCAAGCCATCAAGGACAAGGTGAATGACCGCGCTACGAAGCTTTTCAACAAAGTCAAGCATCCCCTCCAACCGACATCATGGTGTTAGGAGTGATCACTAGTGATAGTGACATTATGCCTCCAATTATCTTCCCACAGGGCCTCAGGCTCAACATGGGGGCCTACATCAAATGCTTGGAGAAGGTACTGCTGCCATGGGTCAAGAGGTTGGTTGCTGGAAGACTCTATGTCAGGAAACAGGACGCTGCACTATATCACACAAGCAGGAGAACCTAGCCATGGCTGTCAGACAATTTCTGCAACCACATTACTCTTAACATTTGGCTTCCTAACTCCTCACACTGCAACCCCCTTGATTATTATGTGTGGGGTGCAGTTGAGCGAGAGACCAACAAAACTCCTTGTAACACGAAAGATGAACTGAAGGCAAGGATTAAGGCAGCATTCACCAACTTAAACAAGGAGACCGTCCAGAAGAGTTACAGGAGATTTTGAAGTCATCAGGAGGCCATGGTGAAGCCGATGGCGATTTTATTGAATAGATTTACTCTTTAGTATTTCAAGATAGTAAAACCAGTAGCTAGCAGACTATGGCTATCACTCTGGCGTACTCGCGACTGAGGATAAGCCAAATAGCTCGAAACTGAGTCAGTCTCGCGATCCTAATACCTGCTAGATAGTTCGCTCCCCCTTCTAACAATATATTGTATATAAAGGGTGCGAGTCGCACCGAAAGCCAGCTGGCGGAGAATCTGCCTGCGGTTAAACTAGTAGTAACATTCAACAGCCACTTTGATGTGGCGACTGGCTTTACTGTTTAGTATAGTTATTACTTTAGTCTCTCTGTGAGATTTTACAACTAGCTATTTGAAGATATTTTTAAGTAACTGTGGTAAATATATCTGTTAAAATGTGATGGCAGTGTTAACATTTGTGCGTAATTTAGACAATTTATTCACCGCACCCTATATATATATATATATATATATATATATATATATATATATATATATATATATATACGTAAGTGTGTGTGTGTGTGTGTGTGTGTTCGTGGAAGATATATATATATATATATATATATATAAAATGTATGTATATATATTGATATGTATATGTGTGCATGTATATATATCTATATATATACACCGTGTGTGCACATATATGTGTGTAAGTGTGTGTGTGTGTGTGTGTGTATGTGTGTGTGTGTGTGTGTGTGTGTGTGTGTGTGTGTGTGTGTTGGGGTGACTTAGAAATGGTTGTGGAGATAATTTAGCGAAGAAAAGAAAATTTGTGAATGGAAGTTACAACAACAATATAATAAGATGGCCGAAAGAATAGAGTTATTAAAATGTTGGGAAACATCCAAGACAATTTGTCGCCACTAGAAAACAATCTCCGATAAGTCGAGCCAACAGGGAGCCTCTATTTAGTCACCCCATATGCCAGACATAGCAACCAAATTTCCCTCAAATTATATCTTATTGTCTTTAAAAAAATAGTAACGACTCATTGGATAACATGGTCCTGGGCTCTCATTACATAGGAGAAAAACAGGATGGTCTTTGCCTGAATGGTTTTAAACATAGATCTGTTCGGTCTAAGCTAACCTGATGTTAAACAACATCATCGACAGCATTTCCTTTATGAAGCCAGCAAATGAATCTCTTGGTGGTTATTCGACATGTTAGAAATAACAACTGAATTTCTCTCAACTGACACCTTACTGTCTAAAACAAAAGGTGGAGAAATTCATTCATACATAACGTGGTTCTGTGTTGTCTAGAAAGAAGACGAAAAAGACGAGGTAGCCACGGATAGAATACTTGTGTGCAATAACAACAACAGTGACATCTCTGATACGAAGCCAAAGCGCGAGTGTTTTCGTAACAAGTCTACCTGCTAGAAATAACCACAAAATTACACCTGACTTGCTTCAAAACGAGAAGGAAACAATAACAAATATATTTCAAGATGCACTAAGGCAAGAAAAATAGTGGGACTGTCACGGTTGGAACGACTTTCATCATAGATCAACCCCATCAGGCTCATTTAGAGCTAAACTGTAATAATAGTGAAAGCATCCACGAAACCTCTAATCTTTTACTTGTTTCAGTCATTGAACTGCGGTCATGCTGGAGCACCGCTTGAAAGCTTTAGTTGAACAAATTGAAACCAGTACTTACTTAAAAAAAAATCTAATGCTTATTCTATTTTTGTCCTCTTTAGCCTGACTGCTAAGTTAGAGGACGTAAACAAACCAGCACTGGATGTCAAGTGGTGTGGGGTCGGGACAAACACAAAAATACACACATACATACATATATATATATATATATATATATATATATATATATATATATATATATATATATATATGCACCGCGCGCACGCACGCACACACCTACATATGACGGGTTTCCACACAGTTTCTGACCACTTAGTTTCTTCACAAGGTACTGGTTGGCCCGGTGCTATAGTAGAGGACACTTACCAAGAGTGTCACGCAGAAGGACTGAACTCAAAACTGTGTGGTTGCAAATCGGAAGCTAAGACATCAAAGGAGAGAAAATAATTAATTGCATAAATGAATATATAAATAACCGCAGAGAAAAAGAAACTAAAACGCAACGTAGATTTATGAGCTAAGGAAAAAATGCTACGTGGCCGCTCTGTCTGTTAGAAATAGTTACTCTTTACTCTTTTACTCTTTTACTTGCTTCAGTCATTTGATTGTGGCCATGCTGGAGCACCGCCTTTTAGTCGAGCTAGTCGACCCCAGGACTTATTCTTTGTAAGCCTAGTACTTATTCTATCGGTCTCTTTTAGCCGAACCGCTAAGTTACGGGGACGTAAACACACTAGCATCGGTTGTCAAGCGATGTTAGGGGGACAAACACAGACACACAAAAACACATATATATACATATATACGACGGGCTTCTTTCAGTTTCCGTCTACCAAATCCACTCACAAGGCTTTGGTCGGCCCGAGGCTATAGTAGAAGACACTTGCCCAAGGTGCCATGCAATGGGACTGAACCCGGAACCATGTAGTTGGTAAGCAAGCTACTTACCAAACAGCCACTCCTACACCTAGTTGTGAAATATTCTTAAAAAATAAAGCACCCGACTGTCTTGCTAAAAGAAAACCTGATGGACAATAATACAGATCTAGATGCACATAAAAAAATGAGATGGTCATAATTGGATTGCTTCTAATAATGGATAAGGTCAGTGAAGGAGTTAAATAGCAGCAGCAATAGCAATAATGTAGATTTACGATAGTTGATTATAAGATTTTCCGTTTGAGACATGATGTGTTGATTAAATATCAAACTGATGATTACCGAGGATGGGTTGTTGTTAATTAGATCTTAATTAACTTCTTGTTTACTTTAGACGTGCTCTGCGTTTCGTTCGGTTTTGATCTCTGATTGTTATCAAATATCCTTTCCTGGATGTATACAACAACACTCTCGATTTAATTG
>NC_142928.1:103823821-103836321 GCF_046866305.1 Octopus bimaculoides
ATATATATATATATATATATATATATATATATATATATATATATATATATATATATATATTATATATATTGGATAATAAAACGAATGGTTTACACCTGGTAGCATACTGGTAAAGCTCAGTCACTTTCACAGTGATCGTGAGGTATACACCAAATGAAAGACAGAAGATGGAATATACGAAGATTTATTATTAATCACGACAATTGTTTCGACGCAGCTAGTATCGATTCCTCTTGGGTGGGACACTCAAAAACTGGTTCAGGAGCATTCGGTGGTGCACATGCATCTCGTCGGGTGATAAATAATTACAACTCGTTAAAATGACTGTTCTGCAATGTATCTTTCCATTTTGAACATAATAATCCAACTGCTTGTTCTAATCCTGTACAACACACTCGATCAAACAAGCCTAACGACAGATATAGGAATCGAGATGTCCTCTGGTTCAACCCAATTTTCGGTTTGCATGTTTCAACCAATATCACCGGAAAATTTTTTACTGCTTTGGACAAGTGTTTTGCCGCTTCGGACAGCTATTTTTAATTGACACACCGTGAAGGTATCCTACGTCAACTCTGCTAATTTAGAGCAGTCTATGCATCGCGTAAACAATAGCAAAATGTGGCAAAGTTTCAATAACCCACCTACTGGATGTAGCAAACATTTGAATCTAAATACCAACCAAGGAGATGTAAACCGCATTGATAAACACCAACTACGACCAATTTGTAGTAGTAGAAATACTTACAATACAGCTAGCACGGTAACAACGCCGGTAAATGGAATCGGGACTGCCTTATATATAAATAAATACGATAAATGCTCATGCAGAGAAAATTCAAAATGTCCTTTGATGAATCTCTGTATGAGTACACATTTTGTATATAAGTGTACCGTGCATACAAGGGGAGGACCCTATGTTTACATTGGGCAGACATCTGATTCATTTAAGAATCGTTATCGTAACCATGCTGCCAGCTTGAGATGCGGTTTCAAATCTCAGACGATAGAAATGATATTTGTTCTTTATAAACTTAAAAACCCAGATTTATTGTAAATTTGGAAATTAAAACCCATACACCCATCATTGTTCCCAAAACCCCAGATTTGGATGGAAAAACCCATCAGTGGTATCCCTGATTCTGAGTAGCAGAGATTGTTGTCATTCGACTTCTCAGTGCCAGTCTAACTGAAGAACAACTGAATGTAAATACATGCATATAGGACAAGTGGTTTCTAATCCCTGTTGACGACATTTTGTTTTGAGGTGTTCACCAAAAACTTGTCGGTCAAGTACATATTGGTGTGCATTGTACAGTGTATAAAAGGTAAGCTGTTGTTGGTACTGCTGTTGACGTTGCCTAGCACTTGGTCGGTCTTTATGGAGGAGGCTTCTGGTCAAATACATTCAGATTTCGACCACTCTATATTCTTCTTCTTCTTCTTCTTCTTCTTCTTCTTCTTGATGTTGTTGTTGCTGTTGTTGTTGTTGCTGTTGTTGTTGTTAATGTTGTTGTTGTTGTTGTTGTTGTTGTTGCTGCTGTTGTTGTTGTTGTTAAGGCGGCGAGCTGGCAGAAACGTTAGCACGCCGGGCGAAATGCTTAGCGGTATTTCGTCTGCCGCTACGTTCTGAGTTCAAATTCTGCCGAGGTCCACTTTACCTTTCGTCTTTTTCGGGGTCGATAAATTAAGTACCAGTTACGCACTGGGGCTGATGCAATCTACTATCTCCCTCCCCCAAATTTTAGGCCTTGTACCTATAGGATTATTATTATTATTACTATTTCTATCATCTAAGGTGGTGAGCTGGCAGAATTGTTATCACGCCGAGCTCGTCTGGCTTTACGTTCTGAACTCAAATTCCGCCAAGGTTGACTTTGCTTTTTATCCTTTCGGGTCGATATAATAAGTACCAATTGAACACTATGGTGCGTGTTATCGAATTGCCCTCTCTCCCAGCAAAATTGCTGGCTTTCTTCCAAGATTTGAAACCATTATTATTATAATTGTTGTTGTATCTTTACGATACATCTGTGGGGACATCTGTAAAATGTCATTTGGTGAAGAGTCGCTGAACTACTAATGATTAAGTCTCATTGTTTTATACAAAGCACAGCATTTGTCATGCTTATTTAATCAGAGGTTTACCTACATTGAGCAGAACTATATTCAAAGATGTTCCAGCCATGACCAGTCCGACATTCTTTCAACATTGTATATTACGAACTATATTATCTAATGTATGTGGAGGCGCAATGGCCCAGTGGTTAGGGCAGCGAACTCGCGGTCATAGGATCGCGGTTTCGATTCCCAGACCGGGCGTTGTGAGTGTTTATTGAGCGAAAACACCTAAAAGCTCCACGAGGCTCCGGCAAGGGATGGTAGCGAACCCTGCTGTACTCTTCCACCACAGCTTTCTCTCACTCTTACTTCCTGTTTCTGTTGTGCCTGTAATTCAAAGGGTCAGCCTTGTCACACTGTGTCACGCTGAATATCCCCGAGTACTACGTTAAGGGTACACGTGTCTGTGGAGTGCTCAGCCACTTGCACGTTAATTTCACGAGCAGGCTGTTCCGTTGATGGGATCAACTGGAACCCTCGACATCGTAAGCGACGGAGTGCCAACAACAACAATATGTAATGTATAATTATTTTTCTAAGACGATAATGTAAGTGGTTTGAGAGCGATTTGGCCGCTATTTCAAGCATGTAAAGGCTTCTTCGTTGGCTTATCTTTAGCTTCGAATAAAACAGCAGCACAGAAATGAACGTGAACATGAGCATACATGTAAATTCGTCTCTTTTGTTATTAATATATATTAATAGATGATTTATAACGTTCTTGTTTAGTAATTGTATCATTTAGATTTAATAATAAAATAGAATTTTGTTAACACACCCACATATTCATATTCAAATTCTTACATTCATGCGTATCTATCCACATATCAATACACACAAGCACACATTATTATTTTGTCTCTCGTTTTCTCTTTCCATTTATATATTATGTTCACACCTATATCTATGCATAGACATGCACATAATGTGAACATTCGCATATTTATTTTGAATAGAAATAAATTGATAAAATTATTAATATCTCTACGCAAATAAACAGGTATAATACATACGCACACAATTATACATATATATATATGTGTGTGTACGTGAGAGTATGTGTTCATATGCGACCCCATGTATGTGTGTGTCTTCGTACGTATGCGAGCCCATGTGTGTGTGTGGATATGCACTTATGTGTGTGTGTGTTTTTGTGTGTGCATATATGTGTTTCTGTTTGTGCAAATTTATATCTACAAGAAATTATAAGAAATATTGCTGTGTCCTTATGCATTACAACTTTATTAACAGTGAAATCGTAACTTCGCCATATATCGAGTGAAACTTCGAAGTCACAAACATCTAATATTTGCATTAGCTATTAGATGTTTTATTTTTATTGAGTAGTCCTGCATTTTAAAAACCCCTCATTTCTATGTATCTATGTTCAAATATTTTCCTCATTTCACATCATTGTCTTTCCTCATACATGCATACATACATACATACATACATACATGCATACATACATACATATAAATTCACACATACACACTCTCACACACATGGTTCAAAATTAAGTATAAAAAAACAAACACTGAGACAGGTGAAGAAACAAACAAACAAGGTGTATTAGTTTGACGCTCGAGAAGAACGGAAGAGTCTTTGATGTTGCGAGCCTACGCTCTTCTACAGAAAGGAACGAACGGAGAAAACAGATAGAGAGTGGATTAAAAGTTGATCATGCTGAATACACGTGTGTGCGTATGTATATATAATACTGTGGGTGAACGTGAATGAATATATGCGTGCGTTCGTATATATGATATTGTATGTATATATATATATATATATATATATATATATATATATATATATATATATATATATCTTTTACTCTTTTACTCTTTTACTTGTTTCAGTCATTTGACTGTGGCCATGCTGGAGCACCACCTTTAGTCGAGCAAATCGACCCCAGGACTTATTCTTTGTAAGCCTAGTACTTATTCTATCGTCTCTTTTGCCGAACCGCTAAGTTACGGGGACGTAAACACACCAGAATCGGTTGTCAAGCGATGTTGGGGGGACAAACACAGACACGCAAACATATACACACACACACATATATACACATATATACGACAGGCTTCTTTCAGTTTCCGTCTACCAAATCCACTCACAAGGCTTTGGTCGGCCCGAGGCTATAGTAGAAGACACTTGCCCATATATTAATAAATTATAGGGTAGCAAAAAAAATTTTAGAAATTTTATTTACCACCAGTGGTCTAGCGAGAGTAAAAAAACAGTCAATAGACTATGTATTATTCATTTAAAATGCAGAGATGCCTATAATAGGACATCTACTCGCTAGAAATAGCAGCAAAAGACTACATACCACAAAAATTAGGGATAATTTCGAAAGGAAATGAAAAATAAAAACTTTTACCAATCTATATTTTGTACCATGGTTTCAAGTCAATTTTAGTAAGATAAAGATTATATATCTTACAAGGTCGGACTATCGTCATCAGAAATGACCAGACAACATATGAAGCACGAGTCAATACGCAGCATGGTTCGTGTTCCTATGTCTAATTCTTCAAAATATACCGCGTATTTGCGGTTTACCTAATCGGCAGCAAATACAAAAATGCAAAAATGCCGAAATTCCTCCAGAAAATCATCCAAAAAGAATTTTATCATTATTAATAAATTATAGGGTATATTTTGAAAAATTAGACATAGGAACACGAACCATGCTGCGTATTGACTCGTGCTTCATATGTTGTCTGGTCATTTCTGCTGACGATAGTCCGACCTTGTAAGATATATAATCTTTATCTTACTAAAATTGACTTGAAACCATGGTACAGAATATAGATTGGTAAAAGTTTTTATTTTTCATTTCCTTTCGAAATTATCCCTAATTTTTGTGGTATGTAGTCTTTTGCTGCTATTTCTAGCGAGTAGATGTCCTATTATAGGCATCTCTGCATTTTAAATGAATATATATATATATATATATATATATATATATATATATATATATATATATATATATATATATATTTGTGTGTGTGTGTGTGTGTGCGTGCGTATATATGATATCATATGTGTGTATATATAAATATATATCTATGATATTATATGTATATATACATACATATATATATATATATATATATATATATATATATATATATGTATATATATATATATATATATATATATATATATATATATATATATATATATATATATATATATATATATATATATATATATATATATATATATATATATATATATATATACTAGCAGTATAGCCCGGCTCTGCCCGGGATTAAGTTGGGATTATTAAGCTAATCAAGTTCTTTATTTCAAACCAAACTAAGTAACATGACGTCAAATCAGTGTTGCAACTGGAGCGCATGGGTTCAGAGTTTGATCGGCAGAGGTGATCAGGTTACACATGCCATCCCTTTGAAAACACCACCACCATCATCTAACCCCTCTTTGCTCATGGGTTAGGAACCCGGAGAACATTATATTTCTTTGTGGTTGGGTCGTTGATGACCTCTTTCTAGCATATTGGATGTCCACCTAGTGGTCACCCCTTATACACGTGTAATACAATTTTTTCTGAATTTTCAGATTTGTTATATGCTAGGCCAATTGATTTTAAATTGAATTAATATTCAATTTATCATCCTATATATATATATATATATATATATATATATATATATATATATATATATATATTTATATGAGCAACACACACATACACACACGCACGTATGTACACCAATTGCATACATAAATTTTGTACGCATACATGTTCGTATGTGTGTGTGTGTGTGTTGCCCGCATATCAACAAAACACACACACCTTGCCTTACATATATATACGGATACATGATTTGAAATAAATATATTTTGGAAATGGCGATTTACGGTACAATACCTAGAAACGTGAAAATCAGACCACATGGGTTTGTTTACATCAATTCGGCAGAGATAGAGAGAGCGCGTTCTCCCTCTCTATCTCTCTCCCTCCCTTACACACATTTATCTCTCCTTCTTTCTTTCTTTCTTTCTTTCTTTCTTTCTTTCTTTCTTTCTTTCTTTCTTTCTTTTTTCTTTCTTTCTTTCTGTCTTTCTTTCTTTGTCTCTCCCTGTCTCACACACACAGCAACATTACACACACACACACATGCTGCTCTCTCACACTAACAAAACAACTTCACATACACACCACACTTTCTATCTGGCATACTCACTATATAAAGATAGCGTCTATTTCTTTTTGGCAACATGTGTTTTGTGTGTAATGTTGCTGTGTGTGTGTGTGAGAAAGAAAGAAAGAAAGAATGAGAGATAACTGGCATGTGTATGTAAGGGAGGGAGAGATAGAGAGAGGGAGAGAGAAAGAGAGAGAGAGAGAGAGAGACAGAGAGAGGGCATTTTTTTCTATTTGATTGCTGCTTACCACACAGAAGCTGGCAAAGAAATGTAACTCTCCTTCACCCTCCCTCTCACAAACATACAATTTCTCTCTCTCTCTCTCTCTCTCTCTCTCTCTCTCTCTCTCTCTCTACTTCAGCGCGTACGCACAGATTTGACTTCGCCATGTCAACAAACTTCAAAATTGGTAAAAGTTTATCGATTTTTACAGGTATACGCGGGTAACTCTGAGAGAGAAAGTTCACTAAAATGCACATAGGGTCATTCCGAACCTTCTCCTAAAATTGGAGCGACATGCGTGCTAAATTGTGGACGTGCATAAACCACATTCACGTACACACTCACACACACAAACATCTTCTGTTTTATATATATATATATATATATATATATATATATATATATATATATATATATGAGGAAAACCTCTGACGGAGTAATCCCTTGTAGCTTTGAGTATTTATCAGTGAAATTAGCTACTGATTTTCAAGGTTTTCCATAAGCACAATATATTGGTTTCAAATTTTGGTGCAAGGCTAGCAATTTCGGAGGGAGGGTTTAAGCCGATTCCGTCGAACTCAGTGCTCAAATGGTACGTATTTTATCGAACTCAAAAGGATAAGAGGCAATGTCAACCTCAGTAGAATTTGAACTCAGAACGTAAAGCATTTTGCTCGGCGTAGTAACTATTCTGCTAGCTCGCTGCCTTAATTGGCCCAATATATTAAAGTTAATTTTTTTAAATCTTTTATTAGATATTGTACCTTTAGTTACATTTCTTAAAGTCTGTCAGTATCATGCCATCCAAATGTACATACATCTGTATTGTAAATATTTCAAGATGCATACTTCTCTAATATAATTCAAGAAGTTTAACTTCAAAGACCGGTAAGATTGAAGGCATTAACTGTTTTCGTCCTCCTAAATTATTTCCTTTCTAGCATTCTTCGTCATAATCGAGATATTCCTTTATTGCATAACATTTCATTCAGGGCTTTCACATTCCCTGATTAGAGGCATCCGTCAATCGGTAATGAAGTCAACTGAATTCTAGAGAAGGATCCTATTTTCCTTCTGATTAACTTGTTGACTGTTTTGTGCCTCATTGTTTTAGTCATTTGACTGCGGCCACGATGAAGCTCTGCCTTAACGAATTTTTCGTCGAATGAATCGATCCCAGTACTTTTTTTGAAGTCTAGTACTTTTCTACCGAACTCTTTTGCGTAAACGCAACAACATCGGTTGTCAAGCGGTGGTGAAAGGAAAACACACACGAAAGCACACACACACACACACACACACACACACACACACACACACACACACACGACATGCTTCTGTCAGTTTCTGTCTACCAAATCGACTCAGAAGGCATTGATCGGCCTGAGGCTATAGTAGAAGACACTTATACAAGTGTCACAGTGTGGGACTGAACCCGGAACCATATGGTTGGGAAGGAAACATCTTACCACACAGTCACGCTTACGCAGCTCCATTTTTTCTTTCAACCTCCAGAGTAACTTGGGAATTATGAAAAGAAAGTCTTATACTATAGGCCAACGATTATCAGTTTTGCAGTAAGAGTTCACTAGTTTCTTCGACACCCTAGTTACTGATATAGGTTAACTGTAACTCTTATATTATGTCACAGGAAAATATACTTCTTTTCTGACAGAATATTACACGATATCCTATAATAACACACACCTTCATTTTTCTTTTCTTCAGTTTTCTTTTCATTTTTACCTGGTTATTTTCAAATATATTTGCGCACAGTGTTTGGCATAGCATCGACAGGAAACCAACACCATACAACATTTCTCCTTTAGACATATTTTCATTTATTTCTGATTAGTTAATCAAATATTTTCATCGAACACGATTGATATATTTGAAAATTTCTTTATTTTTTTGTTTCTTTATTTTATTTCTTTATTTATTTTTTTCGAGCTGGATCAAAATTGATGGCATCACCAAAGAGTTGAAAACATCCTACTTTAATTTCGTTTCTTTCCCTTTAATATATTTATTATCATCTTGGAGGGATTGCTGCTATTTGTTTTTTTTTGTTTTTTTTTCTATGATCAAGTGTCCATTATTATACTGTGCGCGCGCGCGTGTGCTTGTGCATTCATTCACACATGCAAACACACACGAACGCACACACACACACACACACACACACACAAACACACACACAAGTAACTGCACACACAAGCACATACAGACAAATATAGAGATACACACCGAATATGTGACTACGTTTGTTTGTATGGGAGAGAAAATTTTAAACTCTGCAATACAATAAGCACAATGTTCGGCCCTCCTCCTCCACCAGCACCAGCACCAGCACTACCGCCGTCACCAGCACCACCAGCACCAGCAGCAGCACCACCACCACTACGACGACCACCACTACCACCATCTCTTCCTCATTCTTATTTTTCCTCTTTCCTCTTTATCTTTCATTATTATTATTATTATTATTATTATTATTATTATTATTATTATTATTATTATTATTATTATTGTTGTTATTATTATTATTATTATTATTATTATTATTGTTATTATTATTATTATTATTATTATTATTATTATTATTATTATTATTATTGCTATTGTTTTCTCGATTGATTAATGGGTATCAAGGTGAGGTTGGTTGAACAATCATACTTGGGAGAATGAAGATAAATTTATTAAAGTAGCCCATTTCAGAAGATTAGCTGAGGATTCCATTAATATTCTATTTATTATTCCTTATGGCCATCCATTCTTATCAAAATTGGCTAGTACAATCACATACACACACACACATACACACACACATAACAACATATACAGACACAATACACGGGAGAAGAAACTCATATACAGGCGAAAATTTTTAAAAAATACATGCAAAAACTAACTACCCCAACCAACTGTCCCTCCCTCCTCCCACCATCCCTCTATCTATCTATCCCTCCTTCTCTCCCTCTATCCATCCATCTATTCATTCCTCCATCCATCCATCCATCCATCTATCAATCCATTCATCCATAACGGATTATCTTTCGATATCTGTCTTTCGCCATTTCTATGCTTCTTGCTTTTACGTATGTTTTTCAAGAATAAGGAGTCGAGGCATTGTTGCCATAATTGTTGTTGCTTTTGAATTGGCCTTGACCTTGTGGCAAATAAAGACAAGACAAGATAATTTTGCAGATGTTATTGTTTGTTACTGACTTCGCAGATGATAGCATTGTTGTTGTTGTTATTAATGCAGCTATTTTAATTAATATGATTTAACGTCACAATATCATTCTATGCAAATTTTACATATGCCTATTAATATCTTTGTTCCGTTGCATATGTGCATCCATCCATATATATATATATACATACATACACGTATACATATAGTGCGTGTATGGGTGTGTGTGTGTATGTGTATGTATATATATATATATATATATATATATATATATATATATATATATATATATATGTACATACACACATTTGTCTGTGCACGTGTGTTTGTCTCTATATATTGTTCTTGCTTAATATAAATGTATGTGTATAGAAGTTTAAGCATATTTATGTAGAACATACGTTTATATAAAGTGCGTGTCTGCGTCCGCATCTGTGTATGTACATATATATACACATACATACATACATACAGAAATACAGGTATAAATATATAATATACACACATATTATCATTGTATGTATATGTATTGATTTATTGACGGGTGATGTTGATTAAATTTTATACAATTATTGGCTGGAAATGAATGGTTATTGTTTCTTTGCATGTTGTATGAGTGGCTTTCATATATATACATGTATATATATATGTATGTATGCATGTTTGTATATGTGTATGTGTGCGTAATGATGTGCCTGCGCAAGCACGTGTGTGGTGTATATATATATATATATATATATATATATATATATATATGCCGTTTATATTGATATTAAAACATAGTTAGTGATATATAATGGAAAAATTAATGAGACTTGCTTTATGCACTTAAATTAAAATTGCTGGGATAAATTTCATTTTCTAGATGAGCTTATATGAAACCAATAATAATAGAGAATAGTGCATAGGCACGGACACACACACACACACACACACACACACACACACACACACACACACACACACACACACACACACATACATACACACTCACGCAAACACACACATAATAAAAAAGAATGGGAGAGATAAGAAGTGAAAGAGACAGAAACTGAGAAAGAGAGACCAATTTCAAGACAGAGACACACATACACACAAACAAGGGACCAGAAACAGTGGCTGTAATTTTGAAGAGGTTCCAGGTTGGCTCGTTTGAAGGTATTTTCTTGCTCGTCTTTCAGGCTTGCGGAGAGAAATGAAGATACATACACACCTGGTAAGGGTCAAGTTTTCCAGGCAACCTTTTCGTCCTGAACTATTGTAAGGTAGTTTTTGTGAGCAACTTACTCTTTTACACTTTTACTCTTTTACTTGTTTCAGTCATTTGACTGTGGCCATGCTGGAGCACCGCCTTTAGTCGAGCAAATCGACCCCAGGACTTATTCTTTGTAAGCCTAGTACTTATTCTATCGGTCTGTTTTGCCAAACCGCTAAGTTACGGGGACGTAAACACACCAGCATCGGTTGTCAAGCGATGTTGGGGGGGGGACAAACACAGACACACAACCACACACACACGCAACCACACACACACACACACACACACACACACACACACACACATATATATATATACACATATATACGACGGGCTTCTTTCAGTTTCCGTCTACCAAATCCACTCACAAGCCTTTGGTCAGCCCGAGGCTATAGTAGAAGACACTTGCCCAAGGTGCCACGCAGTGGGACTGAACCCGGAACCATGTGGTTGGTAAGCAAGCTACTTACCACACAGCCACTCCTGTGCCTATTGTTGAAATTGAATTATGAACTTCCCTTGAAGAAAGAGAATGGATATGCCCAAGAGCAAGAAAGTACTTGCTTTCCTGTCGTGGCTAGATCTGATGTAAAATATATTTAATGCTTGAGGTACTGTAAAAGTTGTGGAGCTGCTGCCAGCTGCCAGATCCCTGTCTCCCAAGTTTCATTGAGGAAGGATATTGTCAAATGGACGGCCTTGGATAATCTGTGACTGAACGTTCTGTAGGAGACCGAGACAATGATAGTTTGGTAAATAGTGGGGTTTTAAGTAAAGGAAGTTTAGAATGGTCGTTTTATCAAACAGAGATGCGAGTAGAGAATAATATTAATTGAAATAAAAGATTCGGCTTTTCTGCAAACAACTTCGGCATGAGAGAAGTACATTAGTGAGAGAGTAAGAGGGAAAGAGAGAGAGAGAGAGAGAGAGAGAGAGAGAGAGAGAGAGAGAGAGAGAGAGAGAGAGAGAGAGAGAGAGAGAGAGAAATAGAGAGAGAGAGAAAGAGAGAGAGAGAGAGATAGAGAGAGAGAGAGAATGAGAAATAGAGAGAGGGGAGTGAGTGAGGGGAATAGGGAGAGAGGATAGAAGTGAGAGACATAGTGATAAGTGACGTAGGATTTAATTGACAGATGGTGATGATTTCAGAGATGGAGCTAATTAAGACTTAATCTACTAGATATATTAGCCAGATGCCCACAAATTACACCCTACCTTCTTAAAACAAGAAGGATACATTGGACAATACTAGACAGAGAAAAAGGTTTTGATCAGTGGTCTATTCCAGGAAGGCTTACCTAGGGCTAAAAACATTGAATTCAGAGAAAGGTGATGAGTCTTCAATGCGGGATAATATACTAATGCCAATAATGGTTAGAGGAACTTGGAGGATAATAGGGTGACTAAAGAATTTAGAGGATTGAGAACATTTCTGTTGTTGCTTTTAGCGTGAGAGAAATCAGAGGTAGCGGGGTGTTGAACTGATCAACATGAATGTTCACAAAGAGGAAGGAGAACTGT
>NC_142928.1:103848821-103851321 GCF_046866305.1 Octopus bimaculoides
CTGCCTTATTTAGTGCTGCATTATAGAAATTAGCTTCATTATTAAATACCCTATTGTTAGCAGATAGTTTGGAGAGTCTTAAAGATATATTTTTTACTAGATTTTCTATTATAGCCCTAGGATGGTTACTTGATTTACTTATATACTGTAGGTTTGTTAGGGGTTTGTGGTATGGTCTATATGTTTTATTCTTCATATCTAATGTTACATCTAGGAAATTTGCTACTGAGACATCATCTTCGTAAACTATACCCATCCCCATTCTGCTGAAAAATCTGGCCAGCCTACCCTTAATTCTCTGTAGTTCCTGGTTTGAGCAATTCCTAACATATAACAGGCAGTCGTCTCTATACAAACCCCCCCTAACCCTAGGGAATTGATCATTTAATTCATAGAGGATAAATGATCCCACCATATCAGCTATTTGATTCAGTAGAAGTAACAGTGTGACTGTCAGGCTTTGACTCACACTCTTACTTCTGCTAAATATTAATAAAAAATATACTCATATTTAGAGTTCTATATTTCCTGTTTGAATCAACGTACCTGTTTGTTATATATATATATATATATATATATATATATATATATATATATATATATATATATATATATACACACATATATATTTATATATACATATATATATATATACTCACACGTGTATATATAATATAATATATATACATATGCTTATGTGCGAATACGTATGACTATTAGTATTTAAATAATAAATTAACGGTATTGTTATCAAACCTGAAGCAACTTTAGATTTATATTAGCGGGTAAATGGGAATATATGAACTGAACATATTTCATACGAACATTAGTCATGTAGGCGTAATAGAGAGAGATCGAGCCAAGATTCTGAACGAAGTTTCAAGCTTGATTAGGCAATGACTTACCACACTAACTCTGATAATCTAAGAAAAGCATCGAAGTTTTTACAATCAGCTTGTCATTAACCGTGTATAATTCTTCCTCATGGTGATTGTGTGAGCTTGCTCAAGTTATTTTTAGTTTGACTTAGTGTAAAGTTTTCTGAATAACAAATACCATTAATACATACATACATACATAGAAAGACAAATACATCTACACACACACACATCCATACATATATAGATATACATGCATATATACATACATACATATATATATATATATATATATATATATATATATATATATATATATATATATATATATATATATATATATACACATATATATATGTATGTATGTATATATACATATATATATATGTATAGTGTAATTGTGTATGAATAATGTCTATATGTAAACACACAAGCTTATATTTTTGCCTAAATGTATCTACCAATTTATGCATCTATATACCTCTCTCTTTATATGTCTGTGTGTACGTGTGTGTACGTGTGTGTACTTACATATACATATGCACATGCACGTATGCGTATATATATGTATATACACATATCTATATGTATATATATATATATATATATATATATATATATATATATATATATATATATATATATTGATAGATTGATAGATAGGTATAGATAGATAAATGGATGGATAGATAGATAGATAGATAGATAGACAGACAGATAGATAGATAGATAGATAGATAGATAGATAGATAGATAGATAGATAGATAGATAGATAGACTGACAAACGCATGGATGGTCAGACAGAGCACAGACAAATAGGCCAAATAGACAGTGAATATGTGAATATATTCATATCTTCTCGCATGTTTAAAATGAGATCAATAGATCACTGCTCGGCGGGAGAAATTATACGTATATATAATGCTTCTGGTTTATAATCGAATTCCATACACGAACATGGTAGTAATTAAAATAATTATTTCTTAAATTGAAATAAGGTCATAGATTTATCGGTAAAGGGTATAGCCTATTGAATCGACCTTAGAACATTATATATTTTATGGCACGCCATCGGGAATGTTTGTGTTTGGTCGTTCGGTCTCTTAATGGTTTTTACTGATTTTGGCACAAGGCCAGCAATTTTGTCGGGAGGGTATGCCGACTATATCGACCCCAGTGCTCAAATGTTACATATTTCGTTGACCCTGAAAGGCAAAGTCGACCTTTAGCAGCATTTGCATTTTGGCCTCTTAATATTAGTAGCTAAATCTGCATGAAATTACACAACACTATCAGATTACATAATATGTTTTTAAAATAACGGCTTGATAATCATGGCTGGAGCTTCTTTCGTGATAGTTCTTCCTGATTATGGTTGATTTGGAGTTGTGAAAATGATAAAAACAACATATTTTATGGAGCTGAGTCGATGCGAAGTTAAGGTTAACCCTGAAACACTAATGAGTAAAAGCAAGCGCAGTTCTGAAATTTATAGATTTTCAATAATAATAATAATAATAATAATAATAATAATAATAATAATAATAATAATAATGATAATAATGACGACGACGACGACGACGACGATGATGATGATGATGATGATGATGATAAACACATT
>NC_142928.1:103861321-103863821 GCF_046866305.1 Octopus bimaculoides
CCAAGTGGCTTTACTCTGCATGCTTTAGTTTCGTTACTGTAGCAACAGTCCGGATACTTATTGATCAGACCACGTACTCGTGGGCACATACCAGCACACACCACCACATGTATGCATGTCAGTCAATCACACACGCACACAGCTATACACACATACATAAATACACCTACACGCACGGATATATCCCTCAGAGCACAAAGATTCACCCATCCAGACACATACAGAGATCACATCAACACTGCCTCCATTGAATACACGCACGCACTCACACAGATACAACTACAGGCCTACTCAAACAGGCACACTCACACTCACACGTAATGCTCACAAGTCACCCCCACATCCACACACTCCATCACACCCACACCACAGGACATACAAATCCAAATGTACGTTAACACCCATAAATATACAAACGCACGTTCGTACACAGATATACTTATGTACATATCAGTACACACCAGAGACTTCTACTCATCTCCTATATACACGCACAGCCATATAGAAACACGTCAACTCTGCACTTACATGCACACACCCACAAGACTAGCCGGACACGCATGCAGGCACAGAACAATAAACATCACATGGGGAAAAGCCCACGCACACCTGTTCATGGGCAACTAGCAATGTATGGAATGATGGCATGATGTTCACTGTTCAATGTGGATTATGGCAGTTTGGTGTTGTGCTTACAGGGTGGTAATATTTGAAGGTGGCTTTCATGGCATGTAAATAACGTGTTATTGGTTCAGTTAATTTATTAGTGACTTTTTCCGTAGTAAGCAAGATTGATAGAGATTCTTCAG
Organism: Octopus bimaculoides; assembly: GCF_046866305.1. Taxonomy (NCBI): domain Eukaryota; kingdom Metazoa; phylum Mollusca; class Cephalopoda; order Octopoda; family Octopodidae; genus Octopus; species Octopus bimaculoides. Next base: position 103,862,131 of record NC_142928.1, read on the forward strand.
AACACAATACTCAGGTCCTAGAATGTGTGTTATAGGGCTTTGCATATTTTATAATTGACCATGAAATCTCATATTTAATCTTGTCGGTTTTCAGTTGCCATAAAATATCCGCCAGTGATGTCACGTGTCTCTTGTTTAGTTTTCTAAAACTAGAAAAATGATTTCTATATCGATTCTTGAAAAAATCAGCCGTGAAACCAACATACACATAAGAGCCTCCACTCGTGTGAACAGTACATTTATAGACGATGTTACGAGTCACGCAAAGATTATTCAATGCACAATTAAATTTATTCCTGCAAGAGCACCTATTTATGGCTGTTGTGGTGGCCGGGTGTTTTGTAGTGGTTGTCCTGTCCTTCCAGTTATGATTGGTAGTGGATTCATGTTGTTGGTGTGCAGGTTCAGTAGGTTCATTGTTATAGGTATACTATTAGTTCTGGATGTTTCAGGGCTATCATTTTCTGTGGCTAACTGTTGTTGGTTGTCAGTTATGCCAGGATTGAACGTAAATTCGTTATTTGCGCTTTCAGTGATGGTGCTTTTCAAGGCCTTTCTAAGTTTAACATTATTTATTCTGTGCATATGTTACCACAAGTTAGAGGTGGTTGCATAGGACACTTTAGATTTATTTATGCTAGTGTTTTGGGGTGTATTTTTGTTTAGATGGGAAAATTTATGGTAAGAATGTGTGTGTATATATATATATGTGTGTGTGTATGTATATATATATATATATATACATATATATATATATATATATATATATATATATATATATATATATATATATATATATATATATATATATATATATATATATATATATATATATATATATATATATATATATATATATATATATATATATATGTATGTATGTATGTATAAACTTGAGTAACACTCAGCTCTACCCCTCACAGCGTCTCCAAATGCTGGACCTCCCAAAAGCTAAAAATATTACATTCACCAACCACTGCTGACACGCTACAAATACTCAAGTGATGTCACAATGGAGTAATGTTATGGCATCTGGGACGGTGATAGTGTTAAGTACACATACGCCGTGGACTACATTGACAGAAGAACCACTCGACTGGTTGGCATTCAATCAATAGCAGACACGCTTTTGCAGAATCATAGACAATATCCATGCGAAGAACTAGCTCAATAGCACTTTGTTTTAAGCAGGGTAAAGGAGTTTATTTGTTGATATGTAGAATTAACATAGCTCAATTTTTTTCTTGAGCAAAACTTCCTAACAATAAAACAAGCGTTCATCACTGGATTAACTGTACTCGTTTCAGACATCACTGTTCTACAACAGATGAGCAGCAAAATAATCGACAGTAAAAACAAAAGCATCAACAACGATCCTGCTATCTTGAAATATGAAAGACGAGTGGAAAAGACAAAGCAAAAAGGATGATGAGAGAGCCCAGTCTTTATATGTCTACTTGATACAGAATAATCAACAACAATAAGAATAAGAGTTATAATGAGCCAACAGTGAATTCCCTATGCGGTCATTTAACCTGTTAGTAATTGAAACTAAATCCCTCTGAGCCAAAGAGCTGTCTCGGTGGAGATGTTCAATATAGCTCTGCATACGTTATGACCAAAACAGTAAAATCAAATCGGTCATTGAAATGTTTATGACCGTAGGTTTTCTCAGTCAGGTATGATATGAA
>NC_142928.1:103868821-103888821 GCF_046866305.1 Octopus bimaculoides
TTTGTTCTTATCTTCTACCCTAAGGACTAAAATGACATTTAGAACATATTTAAGTATATAGATTTCTTCTTAATTAAGATTTTGGTTTATTTTATTTATTTACTTTTTTTTTCGTTTTTCACGAAATAAAATTAGTTTTATTTTACTTATTTCTACTTATATCGGATCTGAGTAAAGCGTGTTTCAAGTCTTAAGAAGACATCTGTGCTAGTGTATAGCATACACAAAATGTACACTTATCTATCTATCTATCTATCTATCTATACATACATACATACATACATACATACATACATACATATATATATGTGTGTGTGTTTATATATATATATATATATATATATATATATATATATATATATATATATATATATATATATATATATATACATACTTTGAGCGAGCAATAATGTACGTACGCTGTTATATGTATATATTAATCCAATTCTAACAAAACTGTCCGATGAACGGGAACGTGAAACTCCGAGTAACAGTATTTTGTTATATTTCTGCTGCTTTTAAATAAAGTATCCATCTATCTATCTATCTATCTATCTATCTATCTATCTATCTATATATATATATATATATAAGTAGGGGCGTGTGGCTTAGTGGTTAAGGTGTTGTACTAATAACCGTAAGATTGTGGTTTCGGTTCCTGGACCGGGTTATGTGTTGTGTTCTGGAGCAAAATACTTCATTTCATGTTGCTCCTGTATATACGCCAATTTTATTTTCAAAACTATGATGGAAATGACAATGGAGCATATTTGGCCTATTTTGCTTTATGAGTTCAATAAAGGCAACAACGCAACGGAAAGTGCGAAGAACATTAATGCAGTATATGGGATTAGACAATAAGCATAAGCCAGTGTCAACTTTGGTTCCAGAAATTCCGAACCGGAAACTACAGCCTAGAAGACGAACCTTGTCCTGGAAGATCTGTAGAGCTTGACAAGGATGTCCTGCAAAACCTGGTGGAACAAAATTCCATCGTAACTGTTGAGAAACTAGCAGAGAAGCTTGGATTTGGTCATTCAACCATTCTATGACACCTGCGTGCCTTTGGAAGACCACCATCTTTGGTTTCAAGATGAAACGTGTTCTTTAATCCCATCAGGATAATGACATTCCAAAGGCTGGAGCAGTTTTAATGGGAAACGATGCCCCACCCACAATATTCGCCGGACATTGTCCCAGCTGATAATCATTTATTCTGCAGTCTTCAAAATCATTCAGATAGAAAAAATATGAATTCTGTAGACGAGATCAGAACAGTATTGGCGGAGTATTTTTCGTCACGGACAAGTGAAGTTTGGAAGAGGGGTCTTGCAATTCTGCCAGATAGATGGAAGAGCATTTTAGAAAATAAAGTATATTTTAGATTAAAAAAGAACTTTGTTTATCTTAATTTTGAAACTTAAAAGAAGTGTAAAAAAAAGCCGAATTATTTACGGGATGCATACATACATACATACATACATACATACATACATACATACATGAAGAGGGAAAGAGATTGAGTGATAGAAAGAGGGAAAGTCTCATGTGTTTGAGATTTCCTTTTGGGAGTCTTTGAAGGATCAGCTTTTATTTCTCCCCTATATTATATTTTTTCCTCCAGTACTTATTTGCCTTGTTTGATAGTTCTTCGTGTAAACTCGTGTAAACTCGATTATCATTTTTTCTACAGACCATTTACAAGTCCGTCTGTGTTTTACTCGGATGCGAATGTTTGATCTCTGGTCGTATAACCATGCTGCTTATCACATTGGGATGACTTAAGACTTCTTTCCAATATATTTCATCTCGCCATGGCTCCTTGCCATCAGTTTTATGTGTAGCATTCAGAATTCGACCAACGTTTAAAACACACGTGGGAAATTTGACTGGCGACTCCTGGTGCTGCCACGTACAGTTGTTTTCAGAATAAGGGAGGGACAGAAAGAGATAAAAGAGAGAGTGAAGTTTCCCTTTAAGAGGAGAGAACTGTTCAGGGTTTATAACTAATTTCATATATACAGTATATATCATCATCATCATCATCATCGTTTAACGTCCGCTTTCCATGCTAGCATGGGTTGGACGATTTGACTGAGGACTGGTGAAACCGGATGGCAACACCAGGCTCCAGTCTGACTTGGCAGAGTTTCTACAGCTGGATGCCCTTCCTAACGCCAACCACTCAGAGAGTGTAGTGGGTGCTTTTACGTGTCACCCGCACGAAAACGGCCACGCTCGAAATGGTGTCTTTTATGTGCCACCCGCACAAGCCAGTCCAGGGGCACTGGCAACGATCTCGCTCGAAAATCCTACAGGAGCCAGTCAGGCGGTACTGGCAACGGCCACGCTCAAAATGGTGCATCTCATGTGCCACCCGCACAAGAACCAGTCCAGGGGCACTGGCAACGATCTTACTTGGCTTGCCGGGTCTTCTCACGCACAGCACATTTCCAAAGGTCTCGGTCAGTAGTCATCGCCTCGGTGAGGCCCAATGTACGGAGGTCTTGCCTCACCACCTCAGCCCAGGTCTTCCTGGGCCTACCTCTTCCACGGGTTCCCTCAACTGTTAGGGTGTGGCACTTTTTCACGCAGCTATCCTCCTCCATTCTCACCACATGTCCATACCAGCGCAATCGTCTCCCTTGCACGCCACAACTGATGCTTCTAATGTTCAGCTTTTCTCTCAAGATACTTACACTCTGACGGGTATTCACATTGACATTACACATCCAACGGAGCATACTGGCTTCATTCCTTGCGAGCTTACGTATGTCCTCAGCAGTTACAGCCCATGTTTCACAGCCATGTAGCATGGTTGTTCGTACGCATGCGTCATACAGTCTGCCTTTTACTCTGAGTGAGAGTCCCTTTGTCGCCAGCAGGGGTAAGAGCTCTCTAAACTTTGCCCAGGCTATTCTTATTCTAGCAGCTACACTTTCAGCGCACCCACCCCCACTACTAACTTGGTCGCCCAGATAGCGGAAGCTATCGACTACCTCTAGTTTTTCACCCTGGAATGAGATAGAAGTTGTTTCCTGTTTGTTTGCAGTCTTCATTGCACCTGAACATCTGCCACAAACAAAAACTAACTTGCTAGTTAACCTGCCTTTGATGTTGCTGCACCTCTTATGTGTCCATAGCTTGCACCGGGTACATCTTATAGAGTTACTACCTACTCCTTTTCTACATACTGAGCAGGGCCATCTACCTGAAGGGGTTTGTGTTTTATCTACCTTCCTACTTATTAGGATTTGGGTTTTAGCTAGGTTGACTCTAAGGCCCTTCAATTCTAGACCTTGCTTCCACACCTGAAACTTCTCCTCTAGTTCTGATAGTGACTCCGCAATTAGGGCAAGGTCATCAGCATAGAGGAGCTCCCAGGGGCAACCTGTCTTGAACTCCTCTGTGATTGCCTGGAGGACTATGGTAAATAAGAGGGGGCTGAGGACGGAACCTTGGTGGACCCCTACCTCTACCCGGAATTCATTGCTGTACTCATTTCCAACCCTCACCTTACTGGCAGCATCTCTGTACATGGCTCGCACAGCTCTCACTAACCATTCTTCTATCCCAAGTTTCCTCATTGACCACCAGATAAGGGATCGGGGGACCCTGTCAAAGGCTTTCTCCATGTCAACGAAAGCCAGGTACAGAGGTTTATCCTTAGCTAGGTATTTCTCCTGCAACTGTCTCACTAGAAATAAGGCATCAGTAGTGCTTTTACCTGGCACGAACCCAAACTGCATCTCATCTAAATTGATTCGCTCCCTAATTAGTTGGGCTATGACCCTCTCTGTAACTTTCATAACCTGATCTAACAGCTTGATGCCTCTGTAATTATTTGTATCTAAAGCGTCACCTTTACCTTTGTAGCAGTTGACTATGATGCTGCTACACCAGTCATTGGGTATGACTCCTTCGTGTATCACCTGGTTCGTAATACGGGTGACTAGGCTATAGCCAACACTGCCAGATATTTTGAGCATCTCTGCAGTGATTCCTGATGGGCCGGGGGCTTTCCCGGTCTTCATACTCTTAATTGCTTTATCTACCCTGGTACTATCAACTCGGATAGCTGGTCCCTCTATTGGGTCGACATACGGCAGGCTCTCTTTCTCCCATTCATTCTCTTTATTAAGCAATCTATCGTAGTGGCATCTCCAGACCTCTTTCTTTGCATCCTCATTTAATGCAAGCGTACCATCATCCATGCGAACACATTTCTCTCCTACAACATCACTACTCTCTCTCCTACACTGTCTTGCAACACGAAATACCTCGGGTCTTTGGTCCTCACGGCGCAGAACATTGGCAAATCTTTCCTTATCTGCTTCCCCTCTGGCTAAATAAACCTGTCGCCTAGCCTCCCTTCTGGCACATTGGTACAATTCCCTGCTACCACCGTTCTTCCAGTCCTTCCAAGCCTGTTTCTTTTGTCTAATAGCCCTGTCTACCTCCTTGTTCCACCACCACGTTACTCTGGGTCGGGAGGGGACCTTACACCACCCACAAATCTGGTCGGTGGCTTTCAACAGGTTGTCCCGCAGAAATCTCCAATTGTCTTCCACGTTGTATGATGCTATATCCCCTTATATATATATATATATATATATATATATATATATATATATATATATATATATATACCACCAGTCTTCGTCTTTTGTTTTTTTTTGTGAATTCTCTCTCTCTCTCTCTCTCTCTCTATATATATATATATATATATATATATATACTGAGAGAGAGAGGGGGAGGGAGAGATATACGACGGGATTCTTTCAGTTTCCGTCAACCAAATTCACACACAAAGATTTGGAAGTATTTGGGATACGATTGAATATTCATCACCGAAACGGACAGAGATCCCCATCCTTTATTCATTTACTTATTTTTACATTTTACCCCTCTGGTATGCTATAGTAAAATATATAAAAATTTATGGATTGTACTAGAGGAAAGCCTGCTCACTCCTTTCTTTTTAATTATGTCAATAAACAAGTGAAAACTATGTGCTTAGTGGTTCCAGTAGATATGTCACCGATTCGTTGACACATGTGATGACTAACTTAAAGACTATTGTTTGCTCATCACTAACGGCACGGCATCAAGTCTCCTCTGTTTAATTAACGGGACTGCCAAACTAAGAAATAAACAAAGCAATCAGTTGATTCGGAAGTCAACTTTGCTTCAATGTCTTGACCTCACGTACAACATGCTCTTTGGTACATAAGCAAATGAAGAATTCTGTGCGTTCGTATGAATGTAAGCGTGCTTTGAGTGTGTGTGTGTGTACGTATGTATGTGTCTATGTATATATGGGTGTGAGTGTGCATGTGTGTGTGTGTAGAGAGAGAGAGAGAGAGAGAGAGAGAGAGAGAGAGAAAGAGAGAGTGAAGGAAAGAGAATGGAGAGAAAAATATACACTGGTTAGTATAATAGGACTTATGGTGTGGTATATATATATATATATATATATATACTCTGTATGTATGTGTGTTTATATATACTCTGTATGTATGCAGGCAAATGTGAAGTGAATTACAATTTCTAGTTTATGTTTTTATTTAACTAAAATAGCCTTTGTCAACACTCCACTAATACTACTTCGTTCATGTGCCTTTCTATCAGTATGGTGTGTTCTTATAGTTCTTCATGTGAGAAAGACATTTCGCCAACTTTTGATCAGAGGTTACTTTTATCCCATCAGACTATATCTTGGGACTTTCAAATAACTTCTAGCTATATGATACATAAGGTGCATAAGTATCCTCTTCTCCGAAAGTACACTCATAATCACCTGCGAAACCCAATTTTCCGTTACTGACAACGTTGATTGTCTCTCACAGTCTTATATATTGAATCACTCATAATTTCTGAAAACCGCTATACGTGATTAAAACTGGCTATTGCTTACGTCATAGGGCGCTATAAATCTTTATATGTGTACATATATACATATGTGTGTGTATATATATGCGTGTGCGTACGTGTATATATATGTATATATATGTATATATATATATATATATATATATATATATATATATATATATATATATATATGTGTGTGTGTGTGTGTGTGTGTGTGTGTGTGTGTATACTAGACTACCCATGACCTGTTGAGTCACCGGAAAACTCTGAGTTTCCCAGCAACGGAATTTTGTTTCGTGTTTTTTTCTTTTCCAGGTTATTTCGCATGCTTTCAACGAATGTGACATCGAAATCACGCATAAGCGGCTCCTTTCCTTAGAAAAGGAAAGATTTGGTTGCTATTTCTTGCACGATTTGCTACCACGTAACAGGTATTTATCGCAAACAGCAGTTACGTGATAGTAGGGTGTGCTAGAAATAGCAGCCAAATCTTTGGAGGTGAGATTCGTTGCATGCTCTCGAAAAAAGCCTATGGAAAAAAATTATTTCACACCGAGGTTACGAACGGGTCTTTTACAAAATATTTATGCAAAAAAAAAAAAACATTTTTGTAATGGTATTCACTTGAAAATAGCTTAAAAAATATTAAAATATTGTCTGTTTAAAGAAAGCTAGAATATAAATACTTATCGTACAAACACATTACATTTTTGAGATCACATTCACTTAAAAATATTTCTAAATGATTAAAATATTGTTTAACAAAAGCGAAAATAGACATATTTACTGTAAAATAACAAATCGTATTTTTTCTTTGTCAAGTCATTGTCTAATCGAAAGGTAAGAGTTACTTCCCTTTCAGGATTAAGTTAATTTCGGAGACTTTTCTCATTATGCACCGTTTTAGGTATTTATACTCCCCCCCCCCCCGAAACCCTTTAATATCTTCACACCCACATATCTGATTTACGTGAGATTTGCTTTATTCCGTTCGTATCTACATTTCAGAGGGTACTTAATTCATAGTATTTTCCTATTATGCCCCAGTTTGGCTGAGTAACATCGCATGCAGGCTAACAGGATTTAATCTGACTTTTAATGTATTGTATATATATATATATATATATATATATATATATATATATATATCATCCTAACTACTGATCTTAACCCATTTCCTTCTAACTTTTTCTTTCCTGTTTGCCCTTTTCCTTTTACTTGTTTCAATTGTTGTACTGTGGTCATATTAGAGTACCGTCTTTGATTCTGTGCCAATTCATCGTCTGAAGCCATTCCCTGTTTCTGGCGCGCTGGTGCAACACGCATCCACCGCTCTCTTCCGACAACTAAGGATTTCTTATATTTAACCAATGCGCTAAATACATAAAAAGGAGAAATTTAACTACATTGAAAGCAAGCAATGTCAAACAGCCTGAATAGAATTTTCGAATCTTATGGGGGTCTCATCTGTAGTGTCTCTGTCACTTAACAAATCTCAGAGAAATAAAAAAAAAAACCCAATATGTTTATATACACAACGAATCCAGTAGCTTCAGAGAGCGGGAGCGACTGATTTGCATATATAAGTATTTCAAACTTTATATATATCAGTGACCTAACTACGGGAATCTCAGTTCACAAGTCTGCAATGTAGGAGAGTGGAAAATGGACATAACATAACCCATTAAATAAACGATAATATTTCACTGGCACTTGTTTTATCGATCTCACTAAAGAATGAAAAGGAAAAACGAGTCTTGTGGTAATTGAACACTGGATGGCAAAGATATGCAAGAAAAAATTGACAAAACTAAGCCATTGTTAGTTCCAAACTTGAAGAATGATTTGCTGCGACGCTCACAGCTGCTGCATTGTAAGTTTAACAAGAATGTTCGTTAGCTAGAAGCGTTCTGTGTTCAGCTCATCCTATGGGTGCGGCCAGAAAAAGCAGTTGGACATCACTAGAACTATCTGTAAGTGAATAAGGATGATTACTTGTTGTTGAATACGGCTGATCAGTCGATGAACAGTCGAGTGATTAACTCCATCGTCTGATAAAACATGGACTGACTAAACAAGGAAGATCTCGCTATATTAGCTATTGATTTTTTTTCTTTCTGTTCATACATGCCGCGATGAAACAAGCTTCCCGCCACTCTCTCTCCCTTTCTCTCACGCTCTTTCTCATACATACATACATACATACATACATACATACATACATACATACATATATACATACATACATATATGTGTGTATATATATATATATATATATATATATATATATATATATATATATATGTGTGTGTGTGTGTGTGTGTGTGTGTGTGTGTGTGTGTATGTACGTACGTATATATATATGTGTATGTGCACGTACATAAACACAAACATACAAATGTTTAGATATACATCTATATCTATCTATCTATCTATCTATCTATCTATCTATCTATCTATTTATCTGTCTGTCTATCTATATATATGTATATATATATATATATATATACATATATATATATCTATAGAGAGAGAGATAGCTACATATACACGTACATACATATACACATACACATATATATTTGTATATATATATATGAGTACGTGCGTGTGTATCTGTGTGTAGTGTGTGGGTGCGTGTGTTTATGCACGCGCGCGCGTGTGTATTTGTGTGTGTGTGTGTGTGTGTGTGTGTATGCGCGCGCGAACGCGTAACAGAGTTATTTCTAGTCCATAAATAGACTAGCAACATTAATAGTTGTCGGTTGGTTGCGATGATTGGCAACTTTCATTCAAAATGTCTATTTTCATATTCCAGCCGTAGTTAGTGGTTGACAACCAACCAATTTTTGGTTTTCACTTCACTCATTTAATGTTACTCTAAGGAAACGAAACCATCGAGTAATGCAACGATAGGAACGGGTAGAGCTGTGTGGTTAGGATATTCACTTCACAAGCACAAGATCACGTGTTCGATTCCACTTGCAACTCCTTTGTAAGTGGCTTCTACTCTGACCATCAGTCGATCAAAGCATTATGAATGAAATTTATGTCGATGGAATCTGCGCTGAACTCTTCAGATGTGTGTGTGTAATATAATATATTCTTTCTACTATAGGTACAAGGCCTGAAATATTTTAAGGGACTGGACTCAACTGGTACTTGTTTCATCGACCCCAGAAGGATGAGAGTAAAGTCGACTTCGACGGAATTTGAACTGAAGAGGTAAAGTCGGACGAAATGACAAAAAATATTTTGTCCGGCGCTCAAACGATTCTGCAAGCTTGCCACCTTAAAATATAATATATTATATAATGTATTATGCGTGTGTGTGTGTGCGTGTATGTGTGTGTGTGTGTGTGTGTGTGTGTGTGTGAATATATACATATATACACTTGTTAACCCATATATATATATATGTATATATAATTGTTAAACAGGACAGCAAACGTTAAGGCAAGGCAAACATCTCAAGACGTATACAATATTATTATAGGGAGAAATTCAAATTCTTACAGCTGTTTCTAGGACATCCCCGAATATTGGATATCCCGTCATCAGAGACAAATTGGGAAAAATAGGGAAAATGAGACTGGTGTATATTAATGAGATGACGACATAGAGGAAGGGAAGAAAGAATAAGGAGATAGAAAGAAAGAAGAAAAAGTAAGCATGGATCTACCCAGGATAGCACCTAAGGACTCATGCTCTGGTTACTATAACTTCCGAAAATTGAACTATGAACTTTTATGTTTCTTTTTTCTTTTTTCTTTCCATCTCCTTATTTTTTTACTCCCTTCCTCTTCCTCTACGTCGTCCTCATTAATATATGCCATTCTCATTTTCCTTATTTTCCCCTATTTGTCTCTTACGACAGAATATCACATTCTCGGGGATATCACAGAAACAGCTGTAAGATTTTGAATTTCTTCCTATAATAATATTGTATACGACTTGAGATATTTGCTTTGCCTTAATGTTTGCTGTCCTGTTTAACAATTATATATCTGCTGCATCTGAAATCTGCAATGGCTCCATAACTACCGTCTCGGCTATAATCTTGAAGCCCTAGTAATCCGTTACAGCACTTTCCTGCATACCTAATCGTTTATATCACCTGTGAACTAAACCCCCATACTTTGTATATATATATATATATATATATATATATATATATATATATATATATATATATATACACACAAAATATGAGGGTTTAGTTCACAGGTGATATAAACGATTAGCTACACAGGTAAGTGCTGTAACGGATTACTAGGGCTCCAAGATTATAGCCGAGGTAGTAGTTATGGAGCCATTGCAGATTTCAGATGCAGCGGATATATAATTGTTAAACAGGACAGCAAACATTAAGGCAAAGCAAATATCTCAAGTCGTATACAATATTATTATTGGAAGAAATTCAAAATCTTACAGCTGTTTCTGGGATATCCCCGAGTATGGAATATTCTGTATATATATATCTGTAATATAATACGTGAAAATTATTCGATTGCCATAATAAGACTCCGAGTTTCGAATGTCAGGGCGGAAAACTGCTCCGGCATCTCGTCAGCTATCTATAAGTGCTAAGAAATACTTACCTATATCAAAGGTCACTTCGGGGGAGTAAGGGGGTGTGAACCAGATAGTTTTCCTATTTTTATGTTTCCTTTTCTTTATTATTGGACTGGTGACAGGTGTATAGGTTATTTCCTCGCTAAATCCACTATCTTTTAGAGCATTATTATATACTGGTGCAACGCTATTAAAAATGTCCCTATCGGAGGAGAGGCTAGAAATTCTTTTGCTAATGTTTTTAACTAAATTTTTAAACACTAAGAGGGGATGGCAGGAACCCACATTAATATAACTAAGTCTATCATTGGGCTTCCAATAAGGTTTGTAAATATTCTTATTTAGATCTAAGGATACATTTAGGAAATTGACAGCCGTCAGGTTGGTATCTGGAGTTATACGAAGACCGAAAGTTTTCATCAGTTGGATAATGTCCTTCTGAAACTGATCTTGTGCTGCTCCATTGGTATTTGTGGTTAAAGCTAGGGCATCATCTTTGTAAATGGCGAAATAATCAAAGAATGTATATATATATAAATGTATATATATATATATATATATATATATATATATATATATATATATATATATATATATATATATATGTGTGTGTGTGTGTGTGTGTGTGTGTGTGTGTGTGTGTGTGTGTGTATAAATGTAAGATCCAAAGATCGAGGTGTAGGAAGAAGGCTAGCTTCAAGCAAACCGTAAAAAATATAGAAAACAACTTTCAGGAACAATAGTGGTTTATTGCGGTGGAAAGTTGTAGATTTTTTCCGTATCAAAGTATGGTAAGCTGAAAAAATGTTTTATATTTTACAGTAGGCAAGCAGGGTTGCCAATTATGCGAATAAAATACAAGAGTTGAGAAATGGAGTAGATAATATCCGAGCGACGTATCTTTCATAACGAGCGGAATCTCGGAAGTAGTAAATATCCAAGCAAAGTGTATGCCGCTAGCCACTCTTCGGGCTAAGGGTATCTTACTTAAATGAAAAGAGGTACAGGTCGACACATGGACGATTCGATCATTCCTTAACTCTTGTATGTATGTATGTATGTATGTATGTATGTATGTATGTATGTATGTATGTGTGTGTGTATGTGTTTGCGCGCGCGCGTACACCTACAATATATACCACGAAGTTCAATATTAAAATTGGTGTATAAAAAAATGTTCCTTGTGGCATTTGGTTCTGTACAAGTTATGTACCTTTTCACTCGGTAGATTTCAATAGAAATATAAATTTTGCCAATAGGAAGATAATTGAAATACTAGGCTCAGTGTTATCAGGTTCAATATAATCCACTGAAAAACTTAAGTGATAGAGAGAGAGAGACGAGGAGGGAGAAGGAAAAAGAAAAAGATCCGGTGGAAAGAGAAAGAGAGATAGAAAGCAAGAGAGATATGAAAGAATAATAAAAAAAGAGCGGCGGTATAGTAGGAAAAGACTTCATGACGGAGTAGAGTGTAATGGAGGTGATTACAGACATTTAAAAACTGAAACGAATTATGGAAAGTCAAATTTAATATGATACAACTGGCAAAAGAAGTGGAGAGAAAGAAATGGAAATAAAAAAAGCTGAACGAAAAATGAACTAAATAAGAAAAAAGGAAGATATGAAAATATCGAGGAATTAAAGTCATAATGAATAAAAAATGTATACAGAATGAGATAAAAACACACTCAATCACAAATCGAATGAGATGAAAAAAACATGCGTATAATCATAAATGTTTATACGCATGTATGTAATAAAAGTATGAATGCATATGCTTGCATATATTTATATATACATATGTATATATTTATGTATGTATATGTGTATGTATATATGTGTTTATGTGTATATATATGTGTGTGTGTACATGTGCGTGTGTATTTACATATATATATATATATATATATATATATATATATATATATATATATATATATGAATATATATATACATATATATATATATATGAATATATATATATATATATATATATATATATATATATATATATATATATATACACATACATATATATATAGGTATGTATGCGAATATGTGTGTATATCTATGTATGCAGGTAGAGGGTGTGGTGGTGAGAGAAGAAGAGAGATAATGAGTAAGAGAGGAGGAGAGAGAGGAGGAGAGAGAGAGGGGACAGAGAGGGGGAGAGAGAGGGGAGAGAGGGGAGAGAGGGGGGAGAGAGGGGGAGAGAGGGGGAGAGAGACGGAGAGAGAGAAATTGTCTTTAAGGAAAGTTGAGGTAAAATCCCAAAGATAAGACAGAGAAAGAGAGATAGGAAGGATAGAAACGTATGACAAAAAAAAAACAGAAATACAGAGATAAAGAGAGAGAGAGAGAGAGAGAGAGGGAGGAGAGAAAGAAAGAGAGACAGACAGAGAGAGACAAAGAAATGGAGTGAGGAGAGTTTGAGTGTGCGAAGTGGGGAGGAGAAATAAAATAGGAGATAAATGAGGGCAAAAAAAATGCGTAAAAGTCAAAGAAGGCAAAAACCAAACCAAAGCAAAACAATAACAAAAACAAATGACACGAGTTATAAAAAAGAAAGAAAGAGTATGTGAGTACCAAAGGACAGACAGAAAACAAACAAAAAAAAAAACAAAAAGAAAACGAGAACAAAATGAGTAAAACACAAACTATCCAAAAAGTAGGTCTTGACTGTTTGATGATGGATAACGTGGGGGTTGTAAGGAGTGTAGAGGTTGAGGTTGTAAGAATTTGCCGCTATAAAATATATCGGAACTCTTCGGAGGTGACCTACTGCACCAGAATGAGAACAGATGTATCCGTAAACAAGAACAAATAGGAAAATGGAGGAAAAAAAAAAAAAGAAAAAAAGTGGAAAAGGCACAAATAAATGGAATAAAAATGAAGAGAAAAAAATAAGTAGACGATCGTTAGAAATGTTCTCTAACACAGAAACATACGGCAACATGCAAATAGGTTTCTGAGTTTAATGCACACACAAGCAAACCGACTGCACACTACTGTGTGCACACTCATGCAAAGGCACGCACATACTACATAGTGATATGTATGTATATGTGTTTATGTGTATATATATTTATGTTTGTGTTTTCGTATGTGTGTATTTATGCATGTGTGTGTATATACACACACACACACATATATATATATATATATATATATATATATATCTGTCTATCTATCTGTCTATCTATCTATCTATCTATCTATCTATCTATCAATCTATCTATCTATCTATCTATCTATCTATCTATCTATCTATCTATCTATCTATCTATCTATCTATCTATCTATCTATAATATATGATATATAACTTGCTTATGGTAAGATATGCACGCTCGTTTGACGTGTTTGAGACTCAACGTATGGCTGCGAGTAGATACATGTGAGTGTAAATATATATATATATATATATATGCATACACACATACATACATGCATACATACATACATATGTGTGTGTATGTTCGTATCAATGTGTTCATGTGTGTGTGTGTGTTCGTGTGCGTGTATGTGTGTATATGTGTACATGTGTGTGTGTGTGTGTGTGTGTGCGTGAGTATGTGTAGTCCGTTATTGAATGTTTTGTTCGTACAAAACTGAACATAAACTAAAAACTTAAAACAAATGAAAAAGTAAAAAGAACCCCCCCCCCCTCCAAAACAACGTATTCGCTGGAAATGTAAATTCACATATCAATTTTATTGACTAGTGTTTCAATGTCTGGACAGTAAATGACCTTGATACATACATACATACATACATACATGCATACATACATACATACATGCATACATACATACACACGCAAACAGTGACAGTCTACTAGCTAGCACCGCTTTTGCTGAAGATAAGAGTTAAACAACCTCAAAAACCACATAATCACTGGCTTATTGACTGACGCTGGGACGTAATGTTAGTCCTCAACGTACTATAGCCGGAACGCGATTTCAGATTTTGATGTTGACCATCTGAATCCTCATCAGTGGCCCTTAACGCTTCAGATTAAACTCAACTACCTCTGTCAGTCTTGCAAGAAAAATAGTTGAAAGGATGTGCTGATTTTCAAAACGGTAAAAGTATAAACAAGAAATGAAAAAGGGTGGCTTATTAGCAATTAGAACTTAAATAATAATATAACATCGAAAAATACCTTAGGAATGGGAACTCAGATTCGAAATTTTCCCAAGACACCTGATGAAGGCTGGAGGGTATATCAACCGAAACGTTGTGTTAACAACAAACAGGATGAGGACAAATATCTATCAAATGTAAATAATGTAAGCGTAAAAGATTTAAGTAGAAACACTGTAATAAAACAAATCTGAGGCAGAAAAAGTGAGAGGTGAGAGAAAGGATGACAGCAAATGAGTAGGTAATAAACAGACAAACGAGAGAAAGAGAAGAAAGTGATAGAGGGGAGAGAAAGAGTAAGCGAGGTAGTGATATATAAAGGAGAGAGTTAGGAGAAGTTGATAGGTAGAGAGATATAGAGAGGAGAGGAGGTTGTTGATTATAAATATATTATGGAAGAAATTAAAGCATATATTTGATAAGTTATTTGAAATACAATGAATATGGCGATATAAAGACGAGGATCATCAACTGAAACATATTTAAACAGTTGGAAGTTTGAAGATATGTTTTATATTCGTTTCTATAAAACGAATAAACATAAATAAAACTATGTTCGTATCAAATGTATATGAAGGTATTATTTAAAGTGAAAATAAATACAGGCACACGAAAAAATGTGTGTATGTGAATAAATATAAATACACACATACATAAATAAGAATTGACATGCATACATAAATATACGCACCTACATACATATACTCACATATACAGATATACAGGTAAACACACATACACGCACACAAGGACGCACACGCACACACAAACATATATATATATATATGTATGTATGCATTTATTTGTACATACAATCTACATACACATACACACACACATCATTTCATCCCTTTGTATCAGCGTATATAAATTTGATAAAAATTAAATTATGATTATTGCATGTATGACATATTTCCTGTTACTACTCATTGTAGATACTTGTCATATGACTGGTAACACTCTGGTTTATATGTATATGTGTATGTATGTATGTGTATATATATATATATATATATATATATATATATATATATATATATATATATATATATATATATATATATATATATATATATATATATATAATTGAAAATTATAATTATAGAAAAACAAAAGACGAAGACGGGTGTGTGAACAACAGCGCTCGGGAAAATCAAAGACTTTTACGTTTCGAGCCTACGTTCTTCAGCAGAAAGGAATAAGAGAAAATATACAGAGAGAGAATGACAAAAAAAAAATACTTGCAGATTTAGCGGTCAAGCATGGCGAATATATATATATATATATATATATATATATATATATATATATATATATATATAGATAGATAGATAGATAGATAGATAGATAGATAGATAGATAGATAGATATATATATATGTGTGTGTGTGTGTGTGTGCGCGCGTAGGTGTGTAGGCGTGACTGTGGTAAAACGTTTGCTGCCCAACCAAAGAAATACAGGGTTGATTTTTTGGACTAAAATTCTTCAAGGCGATGCCTCAGCATGGCCGCAGTTTAATGGCGGAAACAAATAAAATGCACGCTCACAAATACGCGCCCCCCCCCCCTCCACACAGACTCACATGTGTTGGAGTGATTACTCCACAGTCTGGAATTAAGGTCTGTATCTGTGTTTTGTTCGGGCATTAATATACATGTAATGCATATTTTATTCGAACTATTCAAAGTACGCGTACGTTTTTACGTTTGTATATCTGTATGTGTGTGTGTGTGTGTGTGTGTGTGTGTGCGTGTGTGTGTGCTATGTTCGTTACTCTGTCAGTGATTGTGTTTCTGGCCTCTGTGTGTGTGTTGTGTATATGTGTGTATGTGTTTATATATGTCTGTGTGCTGTACCCTGTTATATAATGTACAAGGTATGTTGTTATCTTTACAATGGTTGATTACTGGTTATTGTAAACCTCAGTTCCTTAGTTACGGTCAACATCTTGACGTTGTTACAGTGTTACAGTTGTCCTTATGTCAACTGTTGGTCGCGTTATTGTTGTACTTACTGATGATGATGATGATGATGATGATGATGATGATGATGATGATGATGATGATGATGATGATGATGATGGTAAGGAGGAGGAGGAGGAGGAGGTGGAGGGTAGCGACGACGACCACGATGGTGGCGATGATTACCATGCAGTTACTATTAATTTGTTAAGCTGGTCAACTTTATGTCTAAGCTGTCTGTACATTTCTCATTGATTCGTTTATTTACAGTAGATTATTGGACGGACTTCGGGTGAAATCATCAAAGACATGGTAAAATTTACACAAATGCGTAAAGGCATCATATAGCCTCTTAAAATTAAATTCAACAAATTCAGACCTTCTCTAAGTTTTGTGCTACTCCTAAATGTTTACAGATTATAGTCTCTTTCTCTCCCTCTCTTTGCCTCTGTGTCTCTTTTGGATTTTATCCACCTGATTATTTCTAACTGTCTTCATTATAAATGGAGAATATTAATACCTGTAAATATATATACATATGTGTGTGTGTGTGTGTGTATGTGAGTGTGCGCGTGCGCGTATATACATACATATATCTCATATATAAGCATATATATTCACATGTATGTATATATGTGTACATATACGTTCATACATATATATGTATATACACGCATGCGCATATAAATATATATGTACGTATATATTTGTATACACACACATAGACATATATAGACGTATATGTATTATACATATGCATATATTATTCATATATGCTAGCATATTTATGCATATTATATATATATATATCTATATGTATACGTATATATATATCCTTTATTTAAAAGCAGCAGAAATATAACAAAAGAATGTTGAGTAACAGTCTTTTGCAATATTTCTGCTGCTTTTAAATAAAGCATATTACTCTACCTCTGGTATTTGAGTACTCTTTTTTCTACCTTGTTGCACATTTTATGTGCTTACTCCGGTACATATATATATATATATATATATATATATATATATATATATATGAGTAAAAATCAATACAAAAAAGGGGTTTTGTATGATTGTGTATAGAGGAATATATTATTTTGTTTAAAAGAGTTCCAACTCTGTCTGTTTTTTATGTTTTATTTATATTCTTGTAAAATTAATGTGGGATATAGAATATGGAATATACAATATATAATATAAAAATGGATGGTACAATGAAATAAAGTATTGAATGTCTTATTGAATATATGGAATATGTCTTATTGAATATATGAAATATTGAGTGTTCAATATAAAGGATTAAATATATAAAGGCGAATACGTATTTTCTATACCTTGTGGTATTTCATCATGGCCGGTATGACAGACTTTAACAGACTATATATATATATATATATATATATATATATATATATATATATACATATACAGAGAGAGAGAGAGAGGGTGGGGAGAGAGATAATGACGATGCAAATAAACAAATAAACATATATTTTTATTTCTATTCTCTTATTTCTAGGACATTTATAAAGAGAAATGTTCTTTTTATAAATGTCCTAGAAATTTCACACTGTCTTGGCTTTGTTGTCTCATTTTATTTATCATATACATGTTCACACGACCTACATAACTCTTCACTCGTATTTTTATCGAGCCGGGAGTCTAACTGCGGCCCTCCGTGACACTTACATAGACTTACATGCCATTATTTAGTCTTCTCGATACCAGAACTTCTCATATATATATAATTGTCACTAAATGTGGCTAGAGTGTTAAGAAACACCGACATTATTAGAAACACGAGCTAAAATGCTGTAATTGACGCAGACGAATGAAAGCATATACACTAACAGGGACTTGAAACGTCCAAAAATGAAGATCGAGAATTATCAATACTGAAGTCAGTTTCAGCAATTTTCGTTGCCTCATCAGATAAGCCCGCCGATGTCGGCTTCCTTCGACTTTCTTCTCTATTAGAATGTTTTCGTCATCCACATTAATAGATGATTTAGCGATTTGCTAATGTGAATACGTAAGAGTAATTATAAACAGTTAATATAAACACACACACACACATATACAAGTGGCTTCTTACAGTTTCAGTCTTTCAAATGCGCTCACAAGGCTTTGGTCGGCCTGAAGCTGTAGTCGAAGAAACTTGTCCAAGATGCTGCACAGTGTATTCGAACCGGAAACCATATGGTTGCAAAGTAGGAAGGAAGCATCTTAATCACACAGCCCTGCCAGCAAACATTTCTCTTCTTCGATGAAGAGTCACTCCCAAAATGTCATTTATCGCTTTTTCCCACTACATCTAATATTATCCACACTTATGAGCTTCACTGTGTGCAGATTGTTGCTAAGGCAGATCATTACTAGTTTCTCTGTTGTCGTATTTTTTTTAAATATTTGTATATCATTGAGAGTGAATATTTGGGCTAAAATATCGGATATCAAGAAAGGGACAGATGACAGTAAGAGAGAGACAGAAACAGGCGAACGTCTGACAGTATATTTCCATGTGTATGTTTCAGGGAGTGAGAGGGTGACAGAGAAAGAGAGATAGAGAGGAGGAGAGAAAGAGGGAGAGAGAGAGAGAGAGAGAGAGAGTGGAGTGATATAGGGAGACAAGAGTGAGATAGGGCAAAAGAGAAAGATAGAACAGGGGAGTATGGGATCAGCAATGAGAGCTTCATAAAATCGGATTTTTTTTTAAAGGAAATATCAAAACATTTGAAGCAAAGGTAAATACGAGATTATCCCCCTGTTTTTACAAGAAGATTGATAACGTCAATGGCATGCAGCCACCATTGTTGGGATAGAAACTACTTCGCAAATACGAATTTCCCATGATTTAATTCTCCGTTGTTGCGTTCGTCATGCAAATATATAAAACAACGATTTATTACTCTCGCTCATAATCACAAATTTATAGGAAGTTGTATTGGTCAATTGTATCGATTCGAATATATTACTTCTACTTATTTTATCGATCCTAGAGAGATGAAAGGGAAAGTCAACCACAGCGCAATTTGAACTCAGAATTAATTACTACAAGGCATTTCACCGGTACTTTACTGCTTCTGCCATTACCCCTCATACTTTTCACGCACAAAATAATGATTTCACATATAATCACAAGAACTGCACAGTAGTTGATGTTATTGTGTATTGTAAGGTTAATTATGACTGAGCAAGCGAATTATTAAAATCATGATGTTGGTGACCATCAATCTTGTTTAGACAATGTATCTAGGACATTATCCAGAGTATAACCGTTCTTACTTTAGACCAGTGGTTCTCAGACGGGGTCCATATGGACCGTAAGGGTCTATTTAAGATTTTTTTTGTGTGTATGTGTAGGGGGTCCACGCAAGAAAGCAGTAAATTGGAGATCCACGAGAATTTTGCTTTAGATGTATGCATTGGCATGTATTGCAAGAAACAGG
>NC_142928.1:103893821-103978821 GCF_046866305.1 Octopus bimaculoides
ATTAGGTTAAGGTTTAAAACAAATAAAAGAATTAACATTCATTTAAAGTGATGAGGTAAAGTTGATAGAAGAGATACACAGGGGTATATGTTAACGATCATGGAGGTTTGTATGTGAGTGTTATTTGTGGGGATGGTGAATTTACATTTGGATTTATGGAAGAACTTAAAAGTGCGGAAGAATTTGTGTTTACGCGTTGTGAAGGCTTCGTTGTGTTTGTTAAGCAACTGTGGTGAATTATGGGTTAAAATTTTGAGGGCTTCTTTTAGGCAGAGTCCACAAGTGGAGTGCTGGCCGTGATATGGGACACCAGAATCTAGTATAGCCCAGGAAAGACTATATTGTATTTTTCTATTAATTAGATGGTGTACGTGGCTGGCTAGTGATGTGGAATTGCTATTCTCATTATATTCAAACTAGTTTAAATGTGCATAATATCTTTGCTTAAAATTTGTGGTAGGCCTGTGTAGTAGCTATTGGAGTTATCTACTATGTTGTGAACGGTGCATTGGTATACAACGTTGAATCTTCTACAATGGGCTTGCAGCAGGCAGTCTGTCCCAGATCTGCAGTTGCGGTTATCAGTTCTGCGATGGTTAGTTGGAGAGAGAGATGAGGTAGTGCTATTAGTGGACAAGCTAAAGGTTAGGGTAGTATTAGGTAAATCGTTCATGATATTACTGTTATCATTGCCGTCATTTCTACTATCAATATCAACGCCACCGTTACCATTATTATCATCATCATCGGCATTATCATTATCAGCAGCAGCAGCAGCAGTGGTAGCAGTATTAGTAGTAATGTTAGTATCAGCAGTAGTAGTGGAGGTGGTATTAGTGATGCTATTATTGAAACTATTAGTAGTAGTGTCTGTGGTAGGAGTGTTAGCAGTAGTATTATTTTCATTAATTGTAATATTGCTGTTGGTGCTAGTATTAACATTATTGCTAGTAGTAGTAGTAGTAGTAGTAGTAGTAGTAGTAGTAGTAGTAGTAGTAGTAGTAGTAGTAGTAGTATAGGTATTATTAGTTGTAGTGGTTATAATATAGTTAGTATTGTTAGTATCAGTGTGCCTATTAGTGCTTGCATCGGTTTCAGCTGTGCGCTCATTACACTCGAGGTGGGGATTATATTATGTATATTTAAGTTATTTAAAGCGGTAGGACTAGGGTTTTGGATATGTTATTACGAGCGGTGTTAGTGTTTTCGTTTTGTAGGTCTATGGTAAGGTTGTATGCATTTAGATAGTAAGAGCTAAGTTTGCGTTTGTTAGATGAGATGATAATAGATTCTATATTTGGTGTAGAAGAATAAGATAATTTCAAAGTGGATCTGTTAAAGATAGAAAGATACTTGTGGTTACGTGGGAAATTAGAATCTGCTATTTTAAAGAATGCTTTAGCGAGGCCCTTAACGTTTAAAGCGAATGGAGGTGTATACCAGAGAACAGATCTCCCGCCGCTTTTATTAGGCAAATTTGGGGAGGTGTGATTCCTAGTGTATGTTAGAGGTGAGTTGGAAAGTTTGATATAAGTAGTCTTAGATGGATTGTTATGCGTGTGGGTGCGAGCTGGGCGAGATTGTCTAACCATAGTGGGAAGGTTTGGATATCCAATATGTCTGGACTTTAGGGAGGCCATAGAAGAGGCTGGGCTTGCATTTGAAATTAGTGACATAAACCTTTTCTTTTTCCGTGAGTCTTTGACCGTATTGGAATATTAGAGTGTTGAGGTTTTTGAGTGTTTTTTGCTGTTTATAGTTAGTGATTATTTCATAGAAAGAGTTGTCGTTTAGTAAGGAGAGTACTAGGTATTTGTAAAAATCTGTGTCCATAAGGACTACAGTACTACCTTTGTCAGCTTCTTTGATAGTAAGGCTTTCGTCCTGTTGTAAATCTCTTAAGTTTTTCCATTCTTTGCTGCTAAAGTTGGACTTAACCTTGGTTTTGGGTGGGGTAAAGAGGAAACTCTGGATGTGATTGCAAAAATCGTCCAGTGCTTTGTTTCTTCCTTTGAATGGTAGGTGATTGCTTTTGTTTTTAACAATTGAATGTTCCTCATTGTTGAGGTCTGTAAAAGCTTCTGTTAGACGAAGCTTTCTGCAAAGTTCTGAAATGTCATCCTTGATCTATCTAATAATAATAAATCTCTCTAATAAAACACTTACACGAGCCCTAATTAACATCCAATCCAGAGGCTTGAAATTCACACCCTCTCCAAGAACATCCAACCCACCTGAGATCAAGGATGACATTTCAGAATTATATATATATATATATATATATATATATATAGATAGATAGATAGATAGATAGATAGATAGATACATACATACATACATACATACATACATACATACACATACATACATACATACATACATACATACATACATACATACATATATATATACATAAGCACACACACATACACACGTATGTGCACCTGCATCACAAGTGTGCGTATTAGTGTATATTTCAACAGCGCTGCTTCGCAGTCACATACTAGCTTTTCGATTATTTTGTTTTTATAGTTCTATAACAATTTGGTGAAAATTACATTGCTTCATGTTGGCTTCCTCCACAGAGCATGTTTTTATTTACCCTTTTGACCAAATGCCTTATATTGGCTAATAAAGAGTAAAAATAACTGGACTAAGCTTCAACTGGAGCCAATGTTATTGCTTGATCAGCCATATATAACACGAAAGCATGTTATGAAAACAACTACTGGATGAACATTGTGATTGGTAGTCTGGTCGTGGTAAAATAATGACCATGTTTGAATTTTTCAATCACGAAGTAGTTGTTTTGAGACTAATGTGTGTTAAATCACATTCCATTGATATGTAAATAACAATATACATATATATGTATGTATGTATATATTTGTGTGTACACACACACATTCACACACACACATACACACACACACACACACACACACACACACACACAAATACATGTACATATACGTATAATTATATAAATGTATTATATATGTATATATGTGTGTGCAGTTATATACATCTCTGTGGGGGTTACAAGCGTGAATGTGAGCTGTGTGTGTGCGTACACCAGTAGGAATTTAAAATAAGTACAGTTTTTATTCACGAGTTGTACCGGGATTAACGTAAAAATGGCATTTTTTTATTAACTTAGATACGTCGTTCATATTGTTCATATTGGTGGAGTACGTTTTTTTTAGAGTGACATTTCTTCCAAAGTTTTTATTGCAAGCAAATGATGAGTTCCAAGCAGAAGTAAAGAGGCTGTAAAACAGTTTTAAGTGAAGGAGGTGTACAAGTCGCAGACATACAAAAAAAAAAACTACATATCCGTAAACAAGGCTATGACAATAGTAATGTGCATAAAATGAGGAATTTTAAGAAGGGGAAGCCTGCCTTGAAATAAATCACGCAGTGAGAGACCGTCAGCATCGACTGCTGGTATAAATTGCCAAAGATTGGACGAATTGATTTGCAAAGACAGACGAGTCACACTCTGCATGCTTGCTGCATAACTTGACTCCGGGCGTAGTTCAATGCTGAAGATGGTGAAAGTCTTTAGTGTCGGAAGGTGCTTGGCTTGGAAGTTGACAATTGTTTTGAAGGAGAGAAGGGTAGAGGTTTGCTTGGATCTGGCGGAGGCGTTTGAAGTCAATGTACACAGGCACTTTTTCTGATTTATTGACAGGTGAAACGTGGAGGTATCTTTACAATCTGGAAACAATTGCTCAGTCCATAAAATGGCGTCACATATTTTTTCCAAGGGCTAGCGATCGGCATAGAAAGTCATAGCGACTGTTTTGAGGGGATGACAAGAACATCATACACCTTGATTTTCTAAAACGTCGCTGTACTGTGAACACGAGCGGTAAATAGAGATACTAAGAAAACTTAGAAAAACTACAAGAAGGAAGAGCTCGAACAAGAATCTGAAAACAATTTGCATTCATCATGACAAAGCGTAACCACACAAACCGCCGGCAACAAACCAGGCTATAGGAAAATTAAGGTGGTTAGTTGTTCACTATCCACATTACAATGCGGATATGGTACCCTTCAACATCTACTTCATCGGTCCAATGAAGGGCGATCTTAGGAACCCACAATTTCTTGTCACGGAAAAGGTGAATAATATTGGCAGTGAAGAAGGTACAAGTGAATTTTTTGATAGAAGATTCACCAGTTGTGTTCAAAGACGGTGCAATGCACAGCTGGTGTTGCAGACTACCTTCAGTAGTAACGTTATATACAGGAAGAGTTACCCGACGAAAATGTGCAGTTTGAACGATCTATGTCAGTCAAATGGCAATGATCAATTTGCATTATTTTCGGTATAACCTTCGTGTTCTTTTAATTAAAAGTGTAATTTCAGCCCAGTTACAATTACTGTCACGTCTTCAAAGATGTGTGTGCATGTTTGTACATAATACATACATACAAACATACATATGTGTGTGTGAGTGTGCGTGCGTGTGTGCGTGTGTGCATATGTAAACATATATATACACTTACATACATCCACACATGTATATGCATACATGTGTACATCTCTCTCATCCCAACTCTCTCTCTCTCTCTCTCTCTCTCTCTCTCTCTCTCTCTATATATATATATATATATATATATATATATATATATTTGCATATATGTATATATATATATATATATATATATATATATATATATATATATATATATATATATATATATACATACATATACATATATTCCAGGTATATAATTGCATAAGTAATCATATATATGCATATAATATCGTGTGTGTGTGTTTAGTTGTCTTCCTACAGTTTCCTTTCATACAATGACTTATTCTCCCTTTTTATTCCTCTTATTCAACCCCTCTCACACACACACACACTCTCTCTCTCTCTCTCTCTGTTTCTTACTGTTCTTCTCTTTCCCGATGGTATCCTCTGTTTACATTTCCCACCCTCACAACCTTCCTCATGGTCCCTCACCATCGTCACTTTTCTCTCTTTCGGTCTCTGTTTCTCTCCCTAATATTATTTTCCGTCCATGAGTTATACATATGACGCGACAGAAATATATCCAGCTACAAAATAAAGCATGGAGTAAGTACATATTACATGCTGCATTTGGCTGTAAAATCACAGATTTATGATGAAAATCGATGTGATATAGAATATTCGATGTCGGAAACGACATTATTTCTAGATTTATGCTCCAATTGACCCATATTTTTGTCAGAGTTTAGTTACTTTGTATGTTACATATGTTATGTTATGTTATGTATGTATGTATGTATGTATGTATGTATGTATGTATGTATGCATTATCTATCTATCTATCTATCTATCTATCTATCTATCTATCTATCTATCTATCTATCTATCTATCTATGTTCGTGAAACATTCATAACAACACAAGCTCTCAAACTCAAACAAATACACTTGTATGCATGCGGTTGTGCATGGAAGTATACACCTATACATTATTAAATATAGATAGATACATGCATACAATCATACAAGTATACCTAATTATCTACTGACCTACCTTCCTATCTACCTCCCTTCCCACCTACCTACCTGCCTAGCTACATACATACTTATATAAATGCGTATGTATATATATATATATATATATATATATATACAATATATAATATATATATTCATATATACAAGCATATATATATATATGTGTGTGTGTGTGTGTATATATATATTCATATATTCAAACATATCTACATATATCTACATATATCTACATATATGTATATATATGAATATATATATATATATACATACGCATATATGTCTATATATGTATGTATAACCAATATTAATATATATATTTGTGTAGTAGTAGTAGAAGTAGTAGTAGTAGTAGTAGTAGTAGTAGTAGTAGTAGTAGTAGTAGTAGTAGTAGTAGTAGCAAAGGAGCATGTGTTATACGTAAATCAATAAAAACCATACATACGTTGTATGTGTGAATGTGCGTGCATGTGTATGTATGTATGTATGTATGTATGTATGTATGTATGTGTGTATGTGTGTATGTGTATGTATATAAACTTTTAACGTATAGCTAGATGAAATATATAAAATGTCAGCTTTTAAATATATAAAAATAATATCCCCCGAAACTTCTTTATGTTACATGAAAATACTTAGAATATAGAAATTAGTCGTAAAATTGTGCTCATCCCATCGTATACAGGTAGACACTGAAATTAAAATTTCTAATAAAATCGCTCTAGATATTAAATTTTCAGACATGAGTTGAAACTTATCAGTCAAAATGAATTTGGAAAGAGACATTGAGCGCAAATATCCTGTGTTTATAGCTTCCATTTCATTCTATCGGGAAGAGAAAAAGGGAAGAAAAATATTTCGCCACGTCTGTTTCTGTAAAACTGACTTTGTGTCAAAGTATAACAAATATCAGAGATATGTATAAAATGATAACGAAGAATATGTGAATTCATATGACGATCAGTTTGAAGAAATGTCTACTGTGTTAAGTGTGTTGTTTCCCAATATGTTGAAATGCACGCGCGCGCACACATTTCTATTACGTCTGCATCCATATATATTGAGCTTTTTGATTTGTAATGTAAAAATCTATTCATATTTGTATCAATGTATTCCGCTGAGGAAGTGTTGTGGATCTGCATCCAAGTTGCATTGTGAATACCCACTGCAGAGGATGCAAATAGCCACTATGATGAAACGAGTGTAGGGAACAAAGGGTATAAAGGCATCATGTGTTTACCATACGTTTTAATTTATATATATATATATAATTAATTTATAAGTATAATAGGGCACACGAGGTATCAGCATTACTATGAAAAGCAATGTCCAAAAATCCTCTAAAAAACCACCAATCATTGGAAATGTAACAAGTACAACAGAAATCGAGGGACGAACAAAGAAATTAACTTATCATCTCGGCAAAAAGCCGTAGATTGAGGAAATAGATATCCCTGGATCAATTAATTTCGAATTTTGAAAGCTTACCACCCTTAATTCTCATCAGCAGTTTTCACTACATACCAAGGGTTAAAAACTTTGCTCGTTTCGCTGTGCTTGTTAATCGTTGAAAAGCTATCGCCAAATCCAAAACGAAGTCGATGTATAAAATTACTAAATGGATATTCGAAAATATTTATATAGGTATTATTATCAATTATTATCATTAGTAAAATTACTATTAACAGCAATAATATAAGTGGCCAGCAAGCAAAAAATCGATAAATGGCAATTCCAAAATTCTATAATTAATTCATAATTATAATAGGGTACACGAGGTATTAGTATTGCTGTGAAAATCAGAGTCGAAAAATCCTCTAAAAGAACCACCATTCATGGGAAATGTAACAAGCACAATAAAAAGCAATACGTCTACCGCATCCACTCACTTGTTCAGCCCTAGACTATAGTAGAAGACACTTTCCCAAGGTGCCATGCAGTGGGACTGGACTCGGAACCATGTGGTTGTGAAGCAAGCCTCTTACTACATATCCATGGCTAGATCGCCATCGGTGTCGTCGGTGAGGATTGAGTTGTTCGCTAAATTGATTTACTTGTTCATTGGACTAGCATGTAAGTGACTGAGAGGTCCACTCACAAGTGCATTCTAAAACTCTATCGCAGAATCAAAGTGACACTGAGTAATACAAGCCTATGCCTTTGAATTGTGACTACAAACCAAACAATTCAACTCGTTTCGACGCAGGCTTTCTCTAGCTAATGTCACTCAGAAAGTACGTGTCAGCCCTATCTTATAGAAAAGAAGATTTGCTGAAGTGTTACGTTCAATATATATATACACACATATATATATATATATATATATATATATATATATATATATATATATATATATATATATATATGATGGGTACATGTGTGTCTTTGTGGTAAGAAGCTTGCTTCTGGGTTCAGTTCTACTGCGTAACACCTTAGGCAAGTGTCTTCTACTGTAGCCACGGGCCAAACAAAGCCATGTGATTGGATTTGGTAGATTGAAACTGAAAGAACCCCGTCATATGTATGTGTGTGTGTTCTGTCTGTGTTTGTTCCAGTTGACTACCGGGAGTGGTGTGTTTACCTCCCCGTAACATAGCGGTTCGGCAAAAGAGAACGACAGAATAAGTATTAGGCTTTAAAAGGAAAGCCCCGGTGTCGATTTATTCGACTAAAACCCTTCAAGGTGGTGCTCCAGCATGGCCGCAGTCAAATTACTGGAAGAAGTGAAAGAATATATGTATATATATATATATATATATATATATATACAAATAATATGTGAGTATATGCATATATACGTATATTTATGTACATACCTACATCTACATGTACCCAGATGCATATCTGGGTACAGGGCGTCACAAGAGATGCATTGTTAGAATGGCTCTTCCCGCGGAAGAAATTAAATTTGTAACGCCGAGGAATATAGTGGCGAACAGAAAACGAAACAGTGAAAATAAACAAGAAGGGCTATAAGGCCAGACGTGAAAATATATATATATATATATATATATATATATTGGGTTGGCAACTAAGTTCCCGCGGTCTTTTTTTTTTAAAGTTTTTAAAAGGTTTAATAAAAAAATAACTAATTAATCAATAATGTATTCACCCTTGTTGTTTACAACTTCTTCCCAACGTTCAACAAGATTTTCAATCACCCGATTTCGGCTCGAAAAATTGACCAAGCCAAACTCAATTCTGCATCAGAATTGAGCGAAACTCCGTGCATAGCATTTGAAAGAGATCGAAAGAAGTGGAAATCCATTGGTGCCAAATAAGGAGAGTACGGCGGGCGTTGAAGCACTTCCCAGCCAAGCGTTTGAATGGCTTCCTTGGTCTTATTGGTGATATGAGGGCGGTCGTTGTCGTGCGGCAGAAGAAATCCATGCTGCCCATTAGGTCTTTTCTCTTGAATAGCCGTGTTCTATCTGTTGAACATAGAGTTCGGCGCTGTTCGTTTGGTTCCGTTCAAGCAATTAGTAATGGATAATCCCTTCCTGGTTCTACCATATGAACAACATCGTTTTATGCGGATGAAGATCTTGTTTTACGCGCGGCGTCGCTTGTTTACCGGGGCTAAGCCATTTCTTACGCTGTTTCATATTGATCTACAGGCACCATTTTTCGTCGCCAGTAATGATTCGGTAAAGAAATCGTTGCTTGTGTCCATGAGCAAGCAAACCAGCGGAGATTGTTAACTAAAATTAACTAGAAAAAAAAGAAAGAAAAAAAACGAAATAGATTACAAAATCATTCAAAGATAGAATTCTCGAAAAAAATAAATTCCAAAATTAAAAAAAAAAAACAGCGGGAACTTAGTTGCCAACCCAATATATATGCACCAAAATACCATATGAGAGTTTTTCTCCCTTGGAAAAAATCGCAGTATTTGTGGGTTCTAACGCAACATCCACTGCTCTACACCTCTGGATATATTCACATTTGAATGTATTGTTTCTCATCTTTTCTTTTTTTTTAAACATACTCACGTATGAACATGTTCTTCTGAACATTCATATTTATACTATTATTCATATTTACATTTTGGTTATACACACACACACACACACACACACACACAAACATGAGTGTATGGACAGACTGCATGCTGCGATTGTCTAAGGGAGAACGAAAGAGTGAAGTCGGGGAGGATCTCGGGTTGCCTCTCTCCCTTTATTGATCTCAATTTTTCTATCTATTTTCTCGCACATTGCTTCTTTCTTCTTTTTTGTTCTTCTACGTTTTCTTTTGTTTTGTATTTTCCTTCTTTCACCCTTTTCTTCCCCTTTTTTCTTCCTTTTCCCCCTTGCTCTGATTTCTGCAATGCTCGGATCTTCGGCTTCCCCAATCCAACGGCTATAACCGCATCTGTATTCTAGCCACGTCACCCACCAATTTTCAGGATGCCAGTCAGTTTCTCCGTTCCCACACCAGGGGGAGCCGACGCCCTCGTTGTCGAACGGTACTTCAGTTCCCGACTGTGGGTCCCACCCCCACCCCTACAAAAAGCTATCTGCAGCACATGTGCCTCCACCAATAGGAAGAAGAGAGGGAGGAACTGTTCAAGATATGGTTGTTTCCATCATGTCTCTTGCGTGGGCCTGACAGGATGGGCCTCAGATGCGCTCTCAATGTGGAGATGCAGCAGCTTCCTCTTCCCCTCAGCTGCGCGTCAGCGGCCATCCACCACATCCTGAGATGAGACGGCATGCCCGCCTGACACCTAACTCTCACCGGTCAAACATCGCTCAGCTCGAGAGACTGCGTAAGATCCCTCTTAAGATCTCGAAAAGGGCTAGGGTGCTAGTGACTGATACTCTTGCATACTGAATCGAGAAAGCCCTAGAATCTGGTCAATCATGCGATTGGGATCTAGTATTTATTTTGCTCTGCTCACCCTTGGTCTCCCCAACATTGCCGCTGATCGAGGTG
Source organism: Octopus bimaculoides (assembly GCF_046866305.1). Lineage (NCBI taxonomy): Eukaryota > Metazoa > Mollusca > Cephalopoda > Octopoda > Octopodidae > Octopus > Octopus bimaculoides. The sequence goes on from NC_142928.1 coordinate 103,904,280, forward strand.
GTCTGTCTACAACAGCCCTAGTCAGGGATAACATCTCGTCCTTTGGGCAGGCGCCCATACCTATTGTGTCCGAACATGTTGCACTCAGCCCATTCTCGCTCCCGCAGATCTCCATCCCTGACGCCGGCTCAATGCGCCTACGCGACCGTGTAAATGCAAAACTTATTGAAGGTAATGTCTCAGCAGCTGTCGGAATAGTCTCCTCTCAAGACACCGTCCTCTGCCCTACCGAAGTGGTCCTGGCTGTCCTCCGACTCAAACATCCTGAGCCACCTGCAAACCTCAGACCTATATCACCACCCGACATTCAGGCGCCGTACGTGGCCTCCGAGAAATACATCCTCTCTGCCCTGAGGTTTTGTCGTGCCAGTAGCAGCGGAAATATCGACGGTCTCCGACCCGACCACCTAAAAGACTTGCTGTCTCCACTCACCGCCGAAGCCGGGCGCCGCCTGCTGAGCGCAGTTACAGCTCTCATCGACAAATTCATTTACGGTGCCCTGGACCTTTATCCCCGAGGCCTCTTCTTTTCAGCCCGCCTAATCACTCACAAGAAGAAGGATGAGGGCATCACTGTGGAAATATTTTTCGGAGACACGCGGCCAATTGTATTCTGCAGCTCTGTCGCATCCGAACTTGGCGAGGAAATCAGCCCGGTAGTGCTGGGGGTCGGCGTAGCCAGCGGAATAGGAAGAAGCCGCCCATGCCGTTAGACAGTTTTTCAATGACTCTCCTGAGCTGGCATCAAGCTACTCCAACCACCTTATTGTCAAGCTTGACTTGAAAAACGCTTTCAAATGTTTGCACCGTATCCACTTACTACAGACATCCCTCAGTCGCGCCCTGTCTGTCTATCCGTTGGTTTACCTGGCGTGCGAGGTGATACATTGGGCCGCATCGTATTCGCTCTCATGATGGACAACATTACTCGGAGCATCACGGCCCCTTTCAATATCTGGTACCTGGATGATGATACCAGTAGAGAATGTCTGCCACGATCTCCGAGCAGTGATTCCATCTCCAGCGAGGATCGGCTTCAAAGTAAATCCGTCCAAGTCGGAGGTCGAGAACTACGACGTAGAGGAATTTGCGGTTTCCATTTCGGACGCATGTTTACTAATTCACTAGTGGTCTTGGATATACCTCTCGTCCTAGAGTCTGTTTGATCGAAGCTAACTCGATATTAAACACAACTAAAAAAACTGAAATGCCTATTTTACGTTACTCTGCAGTTTATTCAATTTTATTGTTTGCTGTTTTACGCATAAAATAAAGATTTGCAGAACCAACTCGAGATCGTATACCTGATTGGCAAATCTACAGGGAACGGTCCTGGAACCATTACTCTATGTAATAATTCTGTAAGACGTATTCTAAGTTATTAGAATAGCTACTCTCACTGTTGATGATTCCAAAAGAACAAAAGTGCCCCAAAATCACGATTCTCCATGATATCAAAATATACATAAAGACGCCCATACAAATAGGCTGACATGTATTGTAATGTAATGCTAGAAAATTTCAGGCATTTTGTTGCTGATGCAATTGTAATCCTTGTATCAGTATCCGTACGATTTTTGGCTATTGTAATGAGTAATGAAGAATCACTTCTTGCGTGTATTACTAAAATATTAACAGCATATATTTTATTGATTTTTGAAATTATCTTGTAAAAGTGGCTATACTCATGACCTTCATAGCCCCACTTCAAGACCACTGAAATTCAGGTTGTTAATTATTCTCTTGAACATAGGAATGACGTGTCGGTGTTACGATTTCACAACACCTCACCTCAGTTCAGTAACTCGAAATCGCATTTAGATTAGACGGGGTGGGATGAAATAGATTTCAAATCAACCTTCAGGTAATCTCAAATCCATTTCATCCTACTCGCTGCTATTTCATGTTACCCCAAACCCCTCACATCCTTTCCTAAAAGTTTGTCGCTCTGCTGGTGAATAAAAAAAATCTTATACATTTTTATAACGATTTTGTTGATTCTATCATTATTATAATAATATTTTTTTCTGTAAATTATAACTTGTAATCATAATAACTACCAATAAGTGTGTAAACATTTGGTTTCGTATATAAATACATATCGTTTGCACTTAAAATGTATAAATATATTTCATTTATGTATAAATACATTTAAAGTGCATTAATATATTTTGTTAGTACATTAAATATATTTCGCTACACGTGAAGTGTATTAATATATTTTATTTTGTATATCAATACATTTCGTTTGTATTTTAAGTGTATGTGTATTAATATATTTTGTTTTGTATTATATATATATATTTCGATCGCATTTGAAACGTATAAATATATTTGTAATTGCAGTCTATCTTTAATAAATTCGAACTGAAAATAAAAAAAGCTTCAAATTATCAGTAAGTAATGTCTGAATTTTTTATTTAAATTGCAGACTAAGTATCTCTACCGTTAAAAATGTTTTTTTTTTTTTTTTTTTAAAGGCATCATGAAAATGTTAGGGGATATTTAAAAATCACTTTTTTTCATTTTCACATTTTACTTGTATTTAATGCTATGGACACATGAGTTGCAAGCGTTAGAATTTAGCTTTTTGGCGAGATCGGAGAGGAGTTAATGTCGACAGTGCAGAGGAATTTTGAAATCGGGTTCAAGCTGCCCTCGGGGATAAAGTAAAATGGATTTCTGATTATTGGTAGGTAAATTGAAATGAGGTGTAAGAAGACTAGTCTTTACATCGGGAATGAGAGACTAGACAAAGACTTTCTCGAAGACGTTTAGTTTACTCTTCCCGACTACGGACTTCTCAAAGACTCCATTTCACTACTGAAATGGAAGATGATGAACTAATAGGAGTGAAAAAAGCTTTTAAAATTCGACTCACGGAATGTAGAAGGGAGAGACATACGGTAGTTTATATTTGAAATAGTTTGGAAGAAATGAAATCAAACTTTGTCATTGAAATGGTGTTTTCAGATTTGGCCAAGAGTTCTACTCTCTTCTTCCCTCTCTCTCTCTCTCTTCTTCCCTCTCTCTCTCTCTCTCTCTTCTTCCCTCTCTCTCTCTCTCTTCTTCCCTCTCTCTCTCTCTCTCTTCTTCCCTCTCTCTCTCTCTCTCTCTCTCTCTCTCTTCTTCCCCCTCTCTCTCTCTTCTTCCCTCTCTCTCTCTCTCTTCTTCCCTTTCTCTCTCTTCTTCCCTCTCTCTCTCGCTCTCTCTCTCTCTTCCTCTCTCTCTCTCTCTCTCTCTCTCTCTCTCTCTCTCTCTCTCTCTCTCTCTCTCCTTAGTGCAGGCTAGATACTGAAAATAATTCGGGACTTTAAGATCACCAACTTTTCAAAACCACCTGGTATAATAGTGGAAGTGACATGCAGCAGATGTCAACTTTTTCTTTCATCTATTGGGAATTCTATCGTATACGATCTCAGATAAACCTACATCAAATTCCTCCACAAATATAGTAAACCAGCTCAGTCCCAGGAACCGGTAAGAGACAAACAGTATTAAGAAAAAATATATGTACTTCACCCAGAACACATAATGTTGAAAATGCATGCACATTGGCCCATGTATTTTATACATATTCGAATATGTGTGGATATCTTAGATTGTGTAACGCAACCCCCACGTTACACACACGCACACACACACACAAGTACACCCACGTTTACAACTTCGTTATTCCTTTAATGATAACTCTTGAGTCAATAAGATTTGAATATATAATCCCAGCATCTATTTGTTAGATATAATTACATTGTTGTTTTCTATATTATTTCTAAAGTGCTCATATATAACGGTATCATTGTTATAGCTGTGATTGTAGTTGTTCATTGTTTTAAGCTTTAATCAGATTTATGATCAAAGGCGTTCCAGGTATAACCATCTGTATTTTGTTCGTGTGTCTAAGAATACGCTATCAATATGTCCTTCATACTTGGGCATTGCCTTGATGAGTTTAGTCGATCAAATCGACCTAGATGCTTCAGAAGCCTGGTACTTATTTCATCGATCTCTGTTTGCCGAACCACTATTTTATGGGATGGCAAACAAACCAATATATATTGTTAAGCGGTGGCATGGAATAAACACACACACACACACACACACACACACACACACACACACACACACACACACACACACACACACACACACACACACACACACGGCAGGCTTCTTTCATTTTCTGTCTACCAAATCCATTCGCAAGGCTTTGATCGGCTCAGGGGCTATAGCGGAAGACACTTGCACAAGGTGCCGTGCAGCGGGACTGAACTCAAGACCACATGTTTGGGAAGCAAGGGATGGCAGTGAAATTTGGTTGTTATTTGTAGTAGGTCGAGCGACTTTACACAGTCATATATTGCGATGTAAACTTAACTGGTTGTAAGTCGAAAGCAAGTCAAACGCACCTTTGGTTTTTTTTTCCCCTACCGGTTTATCAATCTGTATTTCTGTCTTCGTCTTTCTTTCTCCCCTCTTTGTTTTTTATTCTTTTCTTTTTCTCTCTTTCTCCCTCTCTCTCTCTCCGAGTCTCTTTCTCTAAATATCAATTGAAACTACTGTCATCCTAACCTGATGTGTTTGATGAAATTAGAGCGACTGCAATCATTTACTAAACCATGCAAGGTAGTGGTTATTATCGGCGTACCATTGAACATTGCTGGCAAAACCTTTCGTGAGAAAATGATATTAAAGCAAAGAAACGAATCAGGCTATGCACTGCTGGATACCCAGCCCTCTCTCTCTCTCTCTCTCTCTCTCTCTCTCTCTCTCTCTCTCTCTCTCTCTCTCAACTTGTAGTTTGATGTCAAAATGACATACAAACTTGAGTCAACCGTGGCTTGTCACGTGATTTGGTTCGAATTAAACAAAATGAACAAGCTTAGATCATTTGTTTTATGACTTTTTATTTACAGTTTTACATGAACCGGAATAGCTGTAATATCGATTCCTCATATTGACTTGGGATCATAAATAAATAGACAAATGTACTTAGTTGATTTAATCCATAGGGATGAAGCTGAATACGATAGCTGTGACAGTTGTTCTTTCTGACAAACCAAGCAAGAAATTTAATTTTTGGCTGATATACTTAATCCGTCGCCCTGCTTAACACCATCAGCTGGTTGATGAATGCTTTTAGTAGAGCCTATTGCAAACATAGAGATTAGGTGACGGATCTGAAAATAACTTCCACGCTTTCTATCAGCATCCACGGAAGTCCTGAAAAAAAAAATTAATAAATAAACGTCATGATTGCTAACTTTAATTTTCTAAACTATAATATAAATTAAAAATGACCATATTTCTTTCTTTGGTGATACAGAGTGATGAAAAGCAGTCATTCTACATACAATTTCACCTCAAATTACAAACCTAATCCAACCAGTCGTTAGGTTTAACCTCTCTTACCGTTGTCTCTTTTGTTGTATGTATTTGAAGACTACTCGATGTCCATATGCGATGCCCCTGACAACAGCAGTGGTTCTCAACCGGGGTCCATATGACCCTAGGGGGTCCATATAGGATTTTGTCGTTAGCATTTATGTGCGATAAATTAGTTATATTTTTACAGTACATAGGATATTTTAACAATTTTTTAAATACAATACTTAATAATATTTAGTTTCAAAACATACAATAGGATTTTTTAAAACATCAAATAACTATGGAGATCACCTTGAGTAGAATAGGAATCAAAGGGTTTCATAGGCAAAACATGGTTGAGTAACACTGGACTACATCGACCTTTTTCCTCACATCAGTCTCTGAGATGCTGAAAACGTAATGGGTGCTACGCTTGAAAAGAAAAAAGAAAACGACTAAATGAAATCTTAAATATTCTGTTCTATTTCTAACAAATGGTCGTTCATGAAAAACGTTTTAATTGATTGACAAGCATGCTTTACAGAAAAAAAATAGGACTTAATCGAGACCATTACATTACTGGTACTCAGTTTATTCATGTCAAAAGTCATAATTCAGAGTTAGCCTGAATTGGATTTAAAACTAGGGCATATATAGGACGTGGCAAAATATGAAAACTATCTTTTTCTAGCCCTCTACCAATTCTGCTGTCTACCTGCCCTCAAAAAATCCTATATATTACTTTTATTGACATAAAACCATAGGTTTATAAGTAAATTAGGAAATTAAAAACTATAATTAAGTCTATTTGCTATCTGCAGATTTTTCACTGAAAATAGAAGCCAGTTCACAAATGTTACTCTTGGGATGTTTACTTATTACACGGATTCTGATGAGAGTTGTACATAGCAATGGCTGTGGTCGACTGAATATATATCAGTATTGCACTACTCGGAAAGCGGGCGAGTTTCATGTTTAATTTGATAAGAAATATTTTTTTCTAGCAGTCAAAGATCGCTGGGATCCTTGACTCATTATCTCAAGTTTTCAAACTATTAAGCTCATATAAGGCAAAATTTCGTGATTAGGTAGATCATTTCAAACATATACTCAGTTTAGAGTAGAACATCTAAAACTAGTTATGCGTATACTCGTCCTGCTTCAACCAAGAAATCATGAAATCTGTAGGTTTACCAGAAGTGCAGTGTGTGTATGTGGGTCTTTTTTTTTAGAAATATTACGTTGTCAAAAAATAGAGCAGCAAAAAACAGCAACAACAAACATATATGTGTGTGTGTGCGCGCACACACATGTGTCTATGCATGGATATGAATGTGTGTGTGTGTGTGTGTGTGTGTGTGTGTGTGTGTGTACACAAAACGTATCATTTCGTTTCTGAAAATCTGGATAGATTACTACCACACTTTCTTGTTATAAATATCACTCTTTCTTGCTTATAAATATTATTTCCATACCCTTGTGGTTTACCACAACACTTTGTAGCTTGCGCACTCCAGACACACACACACACACACATACACACACACACACACACACACACACACACACATACAACACACACACAACACACACACACACACATATATATATACTTACGTGCTCTTATATATACGTATGCATATACATGTATATATATGCATATGTACGTATGTGTGTGAGCATACACACACACACACACACATACACACACACACACACACACACACACACATATATATATATATGTATATATGTACGTGTGTGTGTGTGTGTGTGTGTGTGTGTGTGTGTGTGTGTGTGTGTGTGTGTGTGTATTTAAGCCAATTACTCTGAGTAAATCACAACCCATTTCAATATAAAGAAAACAATTTATTTCTAGCCCTAAATTCACTCTCAAATCTATTCAATTTGATACCAAGAATACGTTTGAATATAAAGAAAATCTCTTCGTTGTTATGAACGAGATAATTTATACCCATTCAACCAGTTCCATCAAAACTGAAAGCTACTTAAATCATATACTTGAGGTGTACTTTTCCTTACAGATATAAAATCCTAACGTTTCCTTGATCATTTTTTCAGCGATTTCAGTGTAAATCTCTGCATCTCTTTCTATCACCATGGTAACATTTCAAAGTTATTTAGTAAAGATCAACTCCAATAGTTTGTTTTATTCTAAAAATTATATTATTCAAAGTTCATTAAAAGCTTAAAATTAGAAAAATAAATATTATTGAAAGAAGTAGGCAGCAGCATTGGCATAGCACTTCATTTGCCATAAAAAGGTAATAACGCAAAATTTTATTATAAAACAAGAAAATTTTCAACGACTTGTGAAGAATAATATAAAATCTAGTAAATTAAATTATTTAGATATGTTTAACAACCACCAACCCATTTAAAAAAAAGAAATTGGTAAAACTTATAATTAAAAGAAATGAAGAAACTAAAACTAGAACTTATAAAAAATATTTTCAAGATGGCAACTCTTATGTAATAATCTAAAATGTGAAAAAAAAAAAACGCTATACTTCAAGAAATCAACTCTAGCTTTTTAGTGAATATACATACGAATACAGACACTTATACAACCTGCACGCACACATATTTATATATATATACTTTATACATACGCATGGTATATATATATTTAAATATATATCGGTATATGTATATGTATTATATATACTATATATATGTGTATGCGTATATGAATATGTATACACACATGCACACACATATTTATATGTATATAACTGAAGAAGAATGAACAAATGAATGAATATCAATAAAAACGGTAAAAAATTATTATTTTTTGGGAAAGTACAGTACATGGACTTAGAAAAATGAATAGCGTGATTCGGTTCTGATTTTATGTTGAAATTCTAAGAAATTTTTATAATAGAGACAAGTCAAAGAAAAAAATTGAAAATGAATAAAAATATATATATAAAAAAAAAGAAAACAAAGAACAGAAAGAAAAATGATCATCTCATTTTGTGCAATAAGGCAGAGAAAACAACAACAAATATATTATTATTATTATTATTATTATTATTATTATTATTATTATTATTATTATTATTATTATTATCATCATCATCATCATCATCATCACCATCACTATCATTGTCGTTGTCGTTATCATCACGAGGCAAACAATTAATATTTCTACAGCTACAAACCCTCCTCCTACTACTACTCCTCCTCCTCCTCCTCCTCCTCCTACTACTACTACTACTACTACTACTACTACTATCTTTATTATCAACACAAAAACACCGTCATCATGATTTTCACCATCACTACCACTACCAACGCTACCCTTTTTATTATTCTCTTCCCTACCACCACCACCACCACTACCACCGCCACCACCACCACCACCACCTCCACCACTACTACCAAAGCCACCATTAACACTCACTCTTCACCATGATCATCATTATATTCATCCTCATCAGAACTCCATCATCATTACCCACTAACAATCTCTTCACCAATAACATAACATCACCCATTCACCACCATCACAGAACCCACCACCACCACCACCACCGCTAACACCACCATCACCACCAGCGCTATCATCATCATCATCCTCATCATTATCATGTCTACCGCCAATACCACCGTCACCACCACCATTACCACAACCGTCACCGCTGCCATTATTACTTTTAATTTTTTATTATCATCATCGCCATCAGCACCTTCATCAGTATCATCATCATCATCATCATCATCATCATCATCATCATCATCATCATCATTGTAATATTCTTCGCCACCATAAAATTCAATCACCATTTACTGCCAGCAACATCGTCACCCCGCTCCCCCACCGCCGCTACTATAACGACTGCCATTTCCAACCATCCTAGTAACCATCACTAACGCCGTCGACACTGCTACCACCATCACTCTTATTATTATTAATATCTTCAAGCACCTCTCCTTCGCATCCGTCTCCTCTGCCTCATGTTTATTATTATCGTCATCATCATCATCATCATCATCATCATCGTCATCGTCATCATCATTATTGTTATTATTTAATGTTCCTATATAACTGGGTTTATTTTAGAAGTCTCCTTTTACTGCCGTTATACAAACAATTTTATTAAAGCGAGTTACCCGTATCCCGAAACTACATTTTGTTTCTTTTTTACAATATATCACACAATTAGTTTAAAATTTTATTTGCTCATATAATTATATATGTTTTTGTTTTAATCATTTATTTGGTTATGCGAATTATTTATTGTTTTTTAATATACATGCCTCATGCTTCCAAAAATATAGTTATCTCGTTAACAAAATGAAAATTTCCATTCCATTTAGTTTATGTTTCTTCGTTTCGTTAGCAAGAATATTTCACGCAATTCCATTGTTGTAGTTGTTGTTTGTTGTTAGTAGAATTGTTAGAGCGTTGTGGGGAAAAATGCTTTGCGGCATTCATTCTGGATCTTTGCATTCTGATTTCAGATCCTATCGAAGTTAACTTTCCAATTCCGAAATCGGTAAAATAAATATCAGTCTTGTCCTAAGATCGATGTAATCAACTGACTCTCTCTCTCTCTTCAAACAATTTTGACCTTCTACCGAAATTAGAAATTATTTTTTTATGTAATCGTAGTATCGGTTTCCATTTTTGTTGGCACTCCGTCGTTTACGACGTCGAGTGTTCCAGTTGATCCGATCAACGCAACAGCCTGCTCGTGAAATTAACGTGCAAGTGGCTGAGCACTCCACAGACACGTGTGCCATTAACGTAGTTCTCGGGGATGTTCAGCGTGACACAGTGTGACAAGGCTGACTCCTTTGAATTACAGGCACAACAGAAACAGGAAGTAAGAATGAGAGAAAGTTGTGGTGGAAGAGTACAGCAGGGTTCACCACCATCCCCTGCCGGAGCCTCGTGGAGCTTTAGGTGTTTTCGCTCAATAAACACTCACGATGCCCGGTCTAGGAATCGAAACCGAGATCCTATGACCGCGAGTCCGCTGCCCTAACCACTGGGCCATTGCGCCTCCATCGGTTTCCATAGGGCACTAAATAAATTATATTGTAGTATAAATTACTTAGGTTTAAGGTGGCGAGCTGGCAGAATCGTTAGCATGACGGGCAAAATGATTAGCAGCATTTCATCAGGTTTTGTGTTCTGAGCTCAAATTCCGCTGAGGTTGACGTTGGCTTCCATCCATTTAGGGTCGACAAAATAAATACTAACTAAATACTGGAGTCGATGTAATCAACATACCCCACCCTCGAAATTGCTGGCATTGTGCCAAAATTTGAAATCGGTATTAATTACTTAGATTAAGGTGGTAAGCTAGTAGAATCGTCAATGAGTTGGAAAAAATGCAATGCAGCATATTTTCTGGATTCTTACTTCCTGAGTTTAAACTCCATCGTGGCCAACTTGCCTTTCGTCTTTTCGGAATAGATAGCATAAGTACCAGTTGAGCACTGGGGCAATGTAATAGACTATCCCTACCCACAAAATTTCAGACCGTGTACCTATATTAGAAGTGATTATTTACTGAAGTCAGTTTATATTCAAGGATCAAATCCAGCCTGTGTAGACTTTTTCAACCACCTGGAATCGATAAAATAAAGTACGATTCATTTATACGGGCAATGTATACCCTAAACAAAACCATAAACAAAACTCTACCCTAAACAAAACCAAATGAAGCCTTGAACCTATACTGGAAAGCATTATCTCTGGTAAGTTGGCGGTAGTTTGGTAACTTGATGATAGACTAGCAAGTTGACGGTGGATTGGCAAGTTGGCTGTGGTTTAGCAAGTTGGCTTCGGATTGGCAAGTTGTCTGTGGATTGGCAAATTGGCTGGAAATCAGTAAGATTCTGTGAATCGTTGGTGCGTCGCAAAATATGCCTTGTAACATTTCTTTCAGTCTTTTACATTCTGGTTTCAAATCCCACCGATGTCAACTTTGCATTCATTCTTACGGAGTCGATAAAACAATGTACCCGAAGAGAGGCAAAATCAAATGTATGGACGGACTAACGATACCTTCGAAGGATGTTATGAAGCAGATAGAAGAGACGGACTCTAAGTACTTGAGGATATTGGAAATGGATAAATTGATGGAGAAAGAAATGACAGAAAAATTTAAGGTGGGGTACTTGCGCAGACGAAGTTAAACGGACGGAATAAGATTGACGCTATCAACACCCCTGCGGTTTCACTCCTTAGATATGGAACAGGGGTAATCGCATGGACAACAGACGACCTAAACAGCTTAGATAGAAAGACAAGGAAGTTACTGACTAGATATGGGTTACTCCATCAAAAAAGTGACACAGACAGACTGTATGCACCAAGAAAAAGAGGGGGAGGAGAACTTATTGGATGCGAACACAGCATTAGAGCAGAAGAAAATAACATAGCATGGTATGTAAAAAATGCCACACAACCGCTTTTATTGGAAGTAAGAAAGTCAAGATAAAGCACTACACAAAGACTTGAGAATGAAGGAAACTTAAAATAGGTGGATAAAGAAAAGAATGCATGGACAATTTAATAGGGATATTGAAGATGAGACACACAGAGAAAAAAGATGGCTATGGATGATTAAAATTGATATAAAACTGGATATAAAACTGATATAATTGATATAAAACTGTGCTGCCCAAAAGCAAGCATTAGGAACGAATTACATCAAATGCAGAATAGACAACTCATCAGAAAGTGAAAAGTGCAGAATTTATGGCCAAAATGGTGAAACTGTATAGCATATTGCCGGTCAATGTATGCCACTAGCCCATAAAGAATATAAGAGACGCCATGACAATATAGCAAAGATTGTCCATTAGACACTTTACAACAAGTATGGACTTGGCAGAGCGAAAAAGTGGTATGAGCATAAATCCGAAGGCATCATCGAAAATGTTGATGCAAAGATCCTATGGGATGATGATAACAGCATCTCACTAGATAAAGCAAATGAAGTAAGAGAATTAGACCAAAGTCAGACATACAAATACTTAGGAATCAATGAACTAGATACCGCACGACACACACAAATGAAAGAGAAGATAAGAAAAGAATACTATAGACGAGTTAGATTAATACTGAAAACAGAGCCCAATGCGAAAAACAAGATAATAGGTATCAATACTCTAGCCGTCCCAGTTATAAGTTACAGCTACAATATTCTTAACTGGTCTTTAAATGAACTAATCAAAATAGACAGGAAAACAACAAAAATAAATGATGACCAGGTTTTGGATGCGCCACCCAAAATCTGACATTAAAATTTTATATATACAACGTATAGAAGATGGTAGAGGCTTTATACAGCTAGAAAACTATTACAAAATAACCATTATAAGACTACAGAAAGACCTACTTCAGAAGCAAGGAAAACTAATGAAAATAGCTACAAAACCCGAACAAAACAAAAAAACTGTTTTTAGTCTATAGGGAAGCTGACAAATATAAAAAAGAAGTCATAGTCCCCTAACAACTATGAAGAAAAAAAAGAAAGTTCAAAACCTGTAAAATAACTGAAATCCAAACTAAAACTGGAACAGCAACGGATTACAATAAAACGATGGCATGAAAAGCTCCTTCATTGCACTTACAGGGTCAAACTAAACAGAAAAGAAATAGACATAGCAAATCCCAACAATGGCTGAGAAGTTCAGGACTCAAAAGCAAAGACTGAATAATTTTAATTGTAGTACAAGCCCAAAGCCTTCTCAATAGAAATTACCAAAAACATATAATGAAAAGAAATACAAGTAACTGCAGAATATGTGGAGATAGAGAAGAAACAGAAAATCATATTGTCTCTGGCTGACCACTTCTGGCTAAGAAGGAATGTATTCACAGACACGAGAGTGTTAGGATCTATATACACTGGAAGCTATGCCAACACTATGGAATAACAACGAAAAAAGATGGTATAGGTACACACCAGAAAAGATCACTGAGAATGAGAAAGCAACTATATTATGGGATATACTAATACACACAGATACAGAAATTAAGGCCAATAAGCCGGATATAGTTGTCAGAGATCACCTAGAAATAAATGTGTTCTAAATGATGTATCAATGCCAACAGGTGACTATGTTTCTCTAAAAGAAACGAAGGAACTTTCAAAATACAAAGATCTAGAAATAGAGGTAATTCGAATGTGGAGTCTAAAAGCAGAAATAATTCCTATCATAATTGCCGCATTAGGTATAATAAAAAAATATTCAGACAAACACATAACAAAAACACCAGTACTTACAAATATATATAACATACAAAAAATTACACTACTAGGCACCACACACATCCTACGTAAAACACTTTCAATACAGTAAAAATAAGAGCATCACAACAAACCACAGCACATACCCATGGCACACAGAACTGCACTCGGTAGTGCAGTGAAAGCATGTGACAAAAATAAGACTGCTGAATAATAATAACAATAATAATAATAATAATAGTAGTAGTAGTAGTAGTAGTAGTAGTAGTAGTAGTAGTAGTAGTAGTAGTAGTAGTAGTAGTAGTAGTAATAATAATGATAATGATAATGATAATAATAATAATAATAATAAATTTAATCATGATCGTTATGATGGCAATGAACAGAATGATAGAAATAATTTGGAAAAATTTACTTGGCGAAAAAGAATAATAGAACTAAAATAAAGATTGTCTCCCACTACGTACGAATAACAGGAAATGATAATATTTAGGCTCGACATCCAGTTGTGTTATTCATTTTAGAACTATGTATGTATGTATGTATGTATGTGTTTACAAACATACATACAAGCACACATACAAATATACATACATGCATACATATGAGAGTGATCTTCCAAAAAGAAATAGATCTTTTGAAATAATATATTTGTTCTCTTGTTTACATTATAACAACGCTTGTCTCCTTCAAAATAATACATAGCTTCTCTTTATTTCTTAGCTTGTTTTTTTCTTTCATTTGTATTTTATTTTTACTACTTTGAACGTTCTGGAACGCGTTTTCAATTATGTACACTTCTCATAGGAAATTTTTTTCAGTGTTCTTTCTTTTATCATTTAAAAATCTGAAATCGGTATCTTTTCTTCGTGTATTTCAAGGAACGAAATAGATTTGTCGAGGCCACACGTAAAGTGTTAGCTGCCTGGAATAACGAGTATCAATTCGCGATTAATCACAAACGTCACATTAGCAGATGCGTCGTCCTGGTGCAATATTCAAATCGTATTTGATTTCATTTTTTATCCCAAAACTCTTCGCATACCGCTCTCAAACGTCCCCAGGATATCCGAACAAATCTTTTTTATGACGGTCTAACCCGTATCCAAACTCATTACCAAACAATATCCTTCCATCAAAAACGACTCGTGTTTATAACTGAGAAATTCTGACTTACTTTCGCTTTCCTTTTAATCTTTTAACTTTTACTCGTTTCTGTCAATGGACAGTGGCCATGCTGGGGCAGCCTCCAAGGGTCTTAACTGAGAAAATCCACCCCAGTACTCATTTTCTTTTAAGTTTGATACTTATCTATCAGTCTGTTATTCTCAATCACTAAGTTACAGGGACGAAAAAACCAACACAGGTTGCCAAGCAGTGGGGTCAAACACAAACACACACACACACACACACACACACACACACACACACACACACACACACACACACACACGCACACATAGATATAAATACAACCGATGGCTTAGCTGGTCGAAACTTCGAAGTCACTAACAACAACATCCTACATTAAAAATAATACATATACATATGCATATGTGTGTGCGTGTGCGAGCGCGAGCACGTGATCAAGAGCTTTCTGTTTCTTTGTTATCAGTTGAATGAGCACTATTCCACCCATAATAGTAATCTCGGACACTCGGAAGTTTACTGTAAATTTATCGCGAGTAATTATATTGTCTGGTAATTTCATCGTAAAGTATTTTCATGATCATACTTTTTATCAGCAGAGTAAATAAATCGCTAAACATTATTCAAAGTTTTTATTCGTAGAGTAGTTTTATTCACAAAGTATTCGCAAGTTTTATTTGCATGACATTTCATTAAAAATGAAAAATAGAAGAAAAAAAAATCAAGTGCAAAAATGTCATGCTATGGTTTGAAATTTTTTTAGAAATCATGGAGGAGAATCGAGAAACGAAGTAACAGCTGAACAGTATATCACCGCTTCAGAAATTTCAATCACAAAAAGAAATTTAAAAGATAGCTTAGCAAGAATTCAATGTATCGGCAATGATTATCAAAATCACGGAAAACTGAGAAACATTACTCATAATTTGTCTTATTAATTACAATGTTTCTTCTTTCTTGTAATTTAAGAGAAATATAATTTTACGGCAGATTTTTCATGTGGTTCTATGTTTTCAAAGTAAATTTTGATTTTGTTTTCGTGTATATATTGAAAAAAAATTTATATTAATTTCATGGTCCTTGAATTTCCTTTTTAGTGTTAATAAAATGCATTTACTCTGCTAATAAAACCCTTAAATAAACTTTAGTGATGTATTTACTCTACGAATAATAAATATGACAATAAAATTACTGACGGCGTTTTGTGTAGCATAATAATGAAGTCGCCTTAGATATATCGGTTGACGAAGTAATTACCATGCGATGAAATTCCTGCGCGTAAAATATTAAGAGCGATATATTCACTTTTATGTAATTACTTGCGATAAATTTACGGAACGATATCTCAGTATTTCCAGTAAAGAAAACGAACTTCAGCGCTTCTTTCTAGTCTCGTCAAAGACATGATGTCTCTGAAAGTTAAATACGTTGCTCCTGAGCCAATGGGCTCCTCTAATGCTGCTGCTTCAACATTCTAATGGATTTCATGGAATTCTTTTTCCTAAATTTTGAGGCAATGAACTATCTTCTCCACCTTGGAAAGACAGGACAAACAGCGTGAGGATGAACCTTGTTCTGGGAGTCAGACTAAGCACTTAGTTCTTGTCTGTATTCTGCTGTCAGATGTCTTGTTTCCTTCAAGATACGATACAAGCTGGCTATAAAGTTCTTTTGTTCCTTTCATATCTACCAAATAGTCATGGACCTTGAATATTGGTTTTTCTCTTCTTGATGAGGACATAGCATTCTTCTTCAAGACTGATACCCACAAACTGAATGATGCGTTTGACAAAAAGCACTTCGTACACTTTCTGGACGCTTTCATCGATGTTCAAAATCTATGGAATGTATATCTTGGAGAATATACGTGCGATGAATTTATGAATCTGGTCATCGTTTGATTCAAAATGATCCACGCAAATCAACATGGCAGCCTTGATCTTGTAGACAGCGTCATTCTCTTTCCTAATAAGACTTTTTGTATCTGAGACTGTTCATATGTTTTATGAGCTCTTCGCACTTGCCGTTGAGGAGGTGACTTTTCTCTGGAGACTGTTTTCGCAGCAAAAGTTCTTCCCACGTCCGAGTGTCCTCAAACGTGTTAAATATAACTTTACATAAATTCACTTTATTCAACACTGCTTCGTGCGACATTATTTAGATCTAGCTTGGCCAAGCTTTACATTAACACTCGGTGCTCTAATATCGGGTTGTGACAGGCAAATTTCGTTTTCGTAGTTGATGACGCAAAGAGCATAGAAGCACATAGATCCTACGAATTAGTGACGTCATTAAAAATCCAATGTTTTACACGTATGTTATCAAAGAAGAGAATTTTTTTCGATGCTATTTCCACAGCGGAAGCTCTTCCTACGTCCAAGTTTACTCGAACATGTTAAATATGAACTTACACAAACATACTTATGAAACATATGACCATACGGTGTATGACTCTTTACAAACCGCTTTGCACAATCACGGATAATGCCTTTTCAGTACGTTACAAACATGTAGATCCACCAGATATACCTAGTTTACACAATTACATATTTATCTGCGAACATAGAACGACAAATGTCCGAAATTAATACAAACTGCATTAATCTCATGTCATGTGTACTGCCTAGCCTCATGAAATAATTTATTTTGTAAGGTTCTGCATTGACCTTGTGTTATCGCTTTTCCTGCTCTTATAATAGTGTCAACTGTCACAAACTCTCACGCCGTCACTGTTCAAATTCATGTTCTGTTGACATGCCATTTCATTTACATTCATCCATTGTCAACATTAATATTTCTCTCACCTTACTGAATAGCCACTTTATTTTCTTTTCCTATTGTCATTTATGAATTGTTCACTACATATTTACAATTTACTAAAAACGTCTAGTAAGTCATACATTAGCAAATCACTCACAATGTTAGCAGCAAATTGTATGCATGAAAGTACTATGTATGTATGTATATATGTATTATGTGTTTATATATATATATATATATATATATATATATATATATATATATATATATATATATATATATATATATATATATATATATATATGTACGTGTGTGTATGTGTATATATATTTATACGTATGTAGTATGTATATATATATATATATATATATATATATATACTTACAATCATACATGCGCACGTATATACATACATACATACATACATACATACATAAACGGACCATCGTGACACAAACTATTTCTCTTATACAAACAAATACACACTTTTGTATATATATTAATGTGAATATCCTACGTCGTGATAAAGAATTTAATTGTTCGCAGTCCACGAGGGCCATTTACAAGCATTACTTATTCAATATACATATGAATACTTGTGCATATGTCTACATGCGTTTAGGTTACGGTGCGAAAAAAGAAATTTAAACACCTGCCTTCAACTGGAAATGATGTCAGAATCCTGCCCACTAGTTAAACAGGTTTAAGAGGTTATGCACACTTACGTAGGTACATACGTTCGAATGTATGTATGTATGTATGTATGTATGTATGTATGTATGTATGTATGTGTGTGTGTATGTATGTATGTATGTATGTACGAGCGCATATATATATATATATATATATATATATATATATATATATATATATATATATATATATGTATATGTATATTTATATATATATATATATATATATATATATATATATATATATATATATATATATATATATATATATATATATATATATATATATATATATATATATATATATATACATACCTATATATATTTATATATATATATATATATATATATATATATATATATTTACTGAGAGAGATATGATGAGGTGAAAGAAAGAGAGAGCGGGGGGGGGGAGGCAGTGATACAGCGAGTTAAGTATAATTGTTTTAACTTCATAAAAAACATTAAACGTTGCCCGGATAAAGATTCATTGCATGCGTAGATAGTTATTCAAATATTTATTCTAAAATTCATTATAATATGTTGACAGTGTCTTTTGGAGATTTTATTTGATTTACTCAAATTGTCTGCGTTTATATGTCTATGTATGTATGTATGTATGTATGTATGTAAGTATTTATGTATATATGTATGTATGTATGTATGTATGTATGCATGTCCATCTATCTATCTATCTATCTATCTATCTATCTATCTATCTATCTATCTATTTATCTATCTATCTATATGTCTATCTATCTTATCTTACTATATATATATATATACAATTGCAGCGTGGAACGTGTTTATAAGCCATTTAAAGAAACACAAAAACCGTTAGATTCACTCAAACATTTAAATTTAATTTGTCAAAATATTTTCGTCGCTTTGAAACCGCGACCTCTTCACAGACAAAATTCCGTGCTGCACCTGAGAAAGTAACACATAGTTCATGATATGTATGTATGTATGTTTGTATGTATCTATCTATGTATCTATCTATCTATCTATCTATCTATCTATCTATCTACTTTTGTATGTATGTAAGTATTTAGGTATATAAATGTATAGACGTATCTGTGTGTGTGTATATGTCTAAGTACATGTGAACGTATGTTTATGCACTGACATGTGTGTCTGTTCATGTTGTATATTTGCTTGTTTAATCCTTCAGCTATTTAATGCTTTTTGGGGGCCTGCAATCCCTATATTATTGATTCTATTATTATCATTTTTTAAAAATAGTTTCACTAGAATAACATAATTAATATCTTCGCAAATGAATTTTTCGTAAATTATTTTTCTTCGTGAATTGTTTGCCCCTGTATCGAGATTATTTCCACACTGTTGGCTGCAATGATTTCAGCGCAAAAAGATTCAGTTGCGGCGCAGACTTCAAAACGATAAGTTGGAAGTCTCTATCATGGTAACGTGTGCTGAAGAAGCTAAGGCTATTTTTTGCCAGTGCAGGCACTGGTCCACGTGAGTCCAAATACTTACATGTACGTTGGGAGATTGTCTTAGCCTGATTTGCCTTCGGTGGATTTGTGTAGTCATCATCAGTGTATTTTGGTAATTTAAATAAGGGTTTTGACTGTTATTTCCAGCAATTAGACATACTTAGTATGTCCTTTGATTAATTTTAATCCATCAGCTATTAATGCTTTTTGGGGCCTGCAATCGCCTATATTATTGATTCTGTTATTATTTTTTTAAATAGTTACAATAGATAATAACAAAATTAATAATATCTTCGCAAACTAATTTTTCATGAATTATTTTTCTCGTGGATTGTTTGCCCCTGTATCGATATACAAATATATATACTACGGCATTCCGTCGGTTGCGACGACAAGGGTTCCAGTTGATCTAATCAATTGAACAGCCTTCTCGTGGAATTAACGTGCAAATGGCTGAGCACTTCACAGACACGTGTACCCTTAACGTAGCTCTCGGGGATATTGAGAGTGACACAAAGTGTGACAAGGCTTGCCCTTTGAAATACAGGTAAAAAAGAAACAGGAAGAAAGAGTGAGAGAAAGTTGTGGTGAAAGAGTACAGCAGGGTTCGCCACCACCCTCTGCCGGAGCCTCGTGGAACTTTAGGTGTTTTCGCTCAATAAACACTCACAACGGCGGTCTGGGGATCGAAACAGCGATCCTACGACCGCGAGTCTGCTACCCTAGCCACTGGGCCATTGCGCCTCCATACACACTCACACACACACATATATATACATATATATATATGTCCCTCTCACCACCCTCTAAAGGTGAATGGATACAATGGCTTATATACACACATGCAAATATAAACCTACCTATACATATGTACAAGCACATACAATCATATAAACACGTACACACACACACACACACACACACACACACACACACACACACACAGAAAAAATTATCAGAAAAGCCATATGTATTAATTTTTTCAAATATATAATAATGAACCAAGGATCTTCTATTTCTTCTTCTTCTTCTTCTTCTTCTTCTTCTTCTTCTTCTTCTTCTTCTTCTTCTTCTTCTTCTTCTTCTTCTTCTTCTTCTTCTTCTTCTTCTTCTTCTTCTTCGTCTTCTTCTACTACTACTACTACTACTACTACTACTACTACTACTACTACTACTACAACTATATATATATATATAGCTGTGTCATAAAATAAATATATTCATACATATGTTATCATTTTCTTCAATTTGAAAAGAAGTTATTTCATTTTTCATACAAGATAATAATATCGCTTATAAACATCCACTCATCGACCCCCTAATACTTTTTTCCTGTATCTCATTATAGCATCTTAAGTTTTATAGTGTGTTACCCCTTTAATTGGTAATTAACATCATGAATTAAAGTCAATCCCTACCCTGGCTCTTTTTTATAGAACGGTTACTTTTATCTAATTGACTTTTCTAAAGTTTTGTTTTCTTTTTCTCTTGTGGGTAAAGGGATACCTATGACAATATTCATGACCAATAGCTAGTCATGAGCTGTCAACCCACTTTTCCTCTTTATTCAAAAATTTACACTGTCTTCTTGTCTCAGATTTAGTTGATGATAAAGGGATAAATAAATTGGGAATGAATTCCAATACTATGACCCCACTATGCTCCATGCTATTCTAGGAAATTGTAGTCTGTTTTTCTTAACCATTCTTGCTACAATAGCGACAACATGAATTTCTTCCAGCTTCTTGCTCTGTTAATATATTTAAAAAAAAACTATACTAATGTATCCTACCTGTTAAAGTTCCATATATTCCTTTGTGCAGCTGAAGATAGCGCAGTATTTAAATTGATGTAATGATTGCATTGTTCAATTAAATAGAGCCGCTTGAAACGGTCGCACTGTTTTACTACTTGATATCTTGTTGCCTATATTGATTATATATATATATATATATATATACCCATGCATGCATACATATGCATACATGCATACATACACAACCATGATAGGCCCGTCTTGTTTTTCTTTTTCTCAGACATCTACAATTTATCTTAGACTATGTTTTCCAAAGTGTATTTCGATTTGTAATTTAGTAGAATTGTAGTTTTAATATTTCTAGTAAATCGTACGAAAACTGAATGCTCTCTGGATGTTTCGCAGGGAGAATCTGAACTCAGCATTGTGAGAAACACGCGTTAGCTAGTGGTAAAACACAAAGAAAATTAATGCTTGTTTCGATTTTCAGTTATGCCTGTGTTAGGTTCACTTTTACATCTCGTATATGTGAATATGTTTTATGGGAGTATATCAGTAATATATTGTGAGTAGATGCAACAAAATACACAGCTCGGCTGTTAAGTGTTCGCGTCGTACTAAGTAAATATTATGATTGCTTCAAATTTGGCACAAGGCTAGTAACTTTAGTGGAAGGGGATTAGTCGATTATAACGACCCTAGCGCTTGACTGCTACTTATTTTATCGACCTGAGACAGATGAAAAGCGAAATTGAAATCAGGACGGAAAGAGCCGGACGAAATGCCGCTAAGCATTTCGTCCGAGGCGCTAACGACTCTGCCAACTCAGCACCTTAAACATAAATATCCAGAATATGAAGGCAGCCCCGCCCCAAGATATACATACATACATACATACATACGTACATACATACATACGTACATACATACATACATGCACACATACATACATACATACATACACACATACATACATACATACATACATACATACATACACAAAGATACAACGATCAGATGCATATAAATATACATGTGCATGTTAGAATAATCTATCTATTTATCTATCTCTTTGTCCCCCCCCTCTCATATATATATATATATATATATATATATATATATATATATATATATATATATATATATATATATATATATATATATGGTTTTGGTCGTGTAGAAAAGCGTTCTTATTTTATTTATATAATATTTCCTATTATTTTTCGTGGTAATTTAATTATTCACCGTTGTAACGTTTAAATCAAAGTAAAAAAAAAAACTGAAACAAAGATTTAAAATTTCAAATATTTTAAAGAAACCTTTCAGAGCTTCAAAGAATTTTAACCATAATTACGTAAATTGTTTACACAGCTAAAACAGAGATGTTTTCATTAGATGCTGGAATGCAAGCGTAACTATTTTACGATCCGCTGGACCGGTTCGTGTTTAGATTAATATGGAATAAAATAGGAAGAGCAAAGTTACAAAATATTGTTGACCTTCAGCTGAAATAAAATAACGGTTATAGAAATTAAAGTAAAAATATAAACAATTCTGCGGATAACTACATTTGCTATTGTTTTAATATTTTTTCCAGAAATAGCCAAAATATACATAAAAACAGTAAAATTGTGTTTAATGTATTTACATAATTTGAAATGATTAAAATTATAAACGAGCAACTCCAGACATTATGATAAAACATTTAACAAAATAAAACACTTCAAAAATATCATTTGACTAAATGAGGTAAAGAAGCCTGTTTTGTTTGTTTAGTGACAGGATATGCTGGATGTCAATACTTAAAAAAATTAAAACTATCGATTTAAAAAGAGTTTGTAATTAAATATTGATTTCTTTTGACTAAGTTGAATAACAGTTTTTTTTTAAAGAGGAAGTGTTATAGACAAGTGAACTGATCTAATAACATTCTGTGTTTAGTTAGTCCATCAACTTGAAAGAGGTGAAACGCAACGATGAGCCTGACGGGATTTTAACAGGCAAGGATCTGCTGGGTCAAGCATTTGTCCAACGTATGACGTTCTCAACCATTTCCAGCAATAACGAATGAGCGGCCCACATAAGCAGCCGTGCAAATGTATAGAAGCAGCAGTTGAATATCCCTCAAAATAATACTCTACTGCCTTCAAAGGAGGAGGACACAGTCCATAATTTAATCCCAAATACACTACCCGATTTAGAAAAAAAAGGCTGTGTGGTAAGTAGCTTGCTTACCAACCACATGGTTCCGGGTTCAGTCCCACTGCGTGGCACCTTGGGCAAGTGCCTTCTACTATAGCCTCGGGCCGACCAAAGCCTTGTGAGTGGATTTGGTAGACGGAAACTGAAAGAAGCCCGTCGTATATATGTATGTATATATATATGTGTGTGTGTCTTTGTGTGTCTGTGTTTGTCCCCCTAGCATTGCTTGATAACCGATGCTGGTGTGTCAATGTCCCCGTAACTTAGCGGTTTGGCAAAAGAGACCGATAGAATAACTACTAGGCTTACAAAGAATAAGTCCCGGGGTCGATTTGCTCGACTAAAGGCGGTGCTCCAGCATGGCCGCAGTCAAATGACTGAAACAAGTAAAAGAGTAAAATGTAGTGATCATAATTTGAACTAGCTCAATCAATAGACCTATTTAGACAGGGCTAATCTGCAGTGAAACAACAAAAACACTGACAACACTGCAACTGGTGTCGCCGTCGACGACAACGAAGGATTAATTACGAAATAACTATATTTAATGGATTATGCAAACTCTTAGTGAAATTAGAACACTAAAAGTGCTGAGAGGATTTATAGTGTTTGCAAGTGAGGCTAGTCTCCAATATTTACTTCTCTTACAAAATGTCTGCGTAAAAATCGGCGAAATTTTTCCGTCTTTATTATATTTATACCTAATTTTCTGATTTGCTGAGAATTATTGATTTTATTACTCTTTGAAATTATTTAGACTGAAATAATAAAATTTAATGTGAAATAGGAACTACAGCACAAAATGAGAGAACTTTGGATCTGAAAATTTCAGAAAAAAATATGGAAACACACACACACGCACAAAAAAAAAAAAGAAACGCACAATAACATGGATGTATAAACTGATCAGTATCAACTGTAAAAATAAATACTGATACTAAAATGTTTTATTTTATTGTTTTATTTTATTACATTTGTTATATAATGGCTTCTTTTACAGCAGACATGAAGAATATATGATGTGTGACGTTTATGCTTCTCTCGAGAGCATTAATGGTAGATGGATTTTACAGAGTATTGTTAAATTCCTTTTATGAACTTAGTTCTTAATTCCAGTTACATTCTACCTCTTTTTCTATCAATCCCTTAAACATAAAACGGGTGTATACATGTGTATGTATGTACATACATACAAACTTGTGTGTATGCGTGTGTGTGTTTGTGCGTCTTACCTCTGGCTTTTATTCCATTTACAACCAGTGTTCATTTGTTTACATCCCAGTAACTAGTCAAATTTAACCTTTAAGGGATTTGAACACCAAGTACAGAGTATCTGAATTAACGACTTCACCAAAACCATGCCTAAAAACCAACCGAATAGTTTTGATATGCACCTCAGGTCATTAGAGCCGTGGATTAACAGAACTGTGAGACGAAATATTTTTCAACATATGTTACATATATTAATCTTTACACTCCCTGTACAAAGATTATTATTGTGAGTTTTGCATTTTCTCCTTCCAGTGTCTATAAAATAAAATATTAGCTAAATACTCACTATACCCTCCGCGAAATATTTGTAGTTCTGCGTCTGTTTTGGAAATCAGTATACAATATTTTTTTTCTTTACCTAGGCAGTAAGGTGGCAGTACAGTTAGCACGTCGAAAAATGCTTTGCGTATTTTTTCACGCTCTTTACTTTCTCTGTTCAAATATCGTTGAGTTCAACTTTACTTCCATCCTTTCAGGATCGATAAAATAAGTACTAGTCAAATACAGGAGTCGATATAACTGACTATCCACCAATCCTTAAACTACTGACTCTTACTAAAAATTTGAAACCAATATTTTGACTCTAGACAGTAAGCTAGCAGTATCGTTAGAACGTTGGAAAACATACTTTGCGAATTTCTTCCGGCTCTTTAATGTCTGAGTTCAAATCCCGCCGAGGTCAGCTTTGCTTTCCACAATTCTGAGGTCGATAAAATAAAGCAGCAGTCAATTAATTGAGTCAATGCAATCACTAATCTCGCCTACTTAAAATTGTTGTACCAAAATCAGAAACCATTTAAAGGTAGCGAACAGGCAGAATCGTTAGCGTATCAAAAAAATATTTGCGATATTTCACTCAACTCTTTATGTTTTGAGTTCACACCTCGCCGAGCTAGTCTTTTCGTTTAATCACTCCCCGTTCAATAAAAAATTGGTATCTGTCAAGTACTGAGATTGATACCATTAATTAATCTTCTCTCTTCACAACTGCTGGCCTTGTGCCGATATCAGAAACCATATTTATTGAGCCTGCAATAATGAGAATCAAAGCGGATCGGGATGGGATTTAAAACATCTTTTCAATGGGACTTAACTAAAACTAACCATTGAAAGCTATTTATCCGTCATTCTACGTTTTAACTACCACCACCGCGGTAAATAACTTCCTTTCTTTTCTGCCGAAAGAATAAGCTATTTAGTGATGCCAGGCAGCACCAACAACAGTAGTAGCACCACCAAACATTATCCCGCACAACACTATAGTCAGTAGTCTCAATGTACACTAAAGGCTATACGTTTTCTTGTTTTAATTTCAACTTAGGTTTGCCGCTATGCTTAAATGTTATATTTCCCGTTTACTCTCAGACTTACAAAATGTCGTCCAACATGACAGTGTTGAAAATGAAGGAGAGTGATTTTAGCTACAAATAAACTTCAGCGTGTCTATTTCCTGTTTCGTTTTTATTGCCACGTACGTAATGGATTTGAAAAAATGCAGGTCACGAGGCGCTATCTACATATGCATACAAAGTCACATACATACATACATATACATGAATGCATAGATGCGCATGTACATATATATATATATATACACGTTTATACATATAGGTTGATATAGGCATACTTTTATACCTATATATACATACGTGTGTACACGTGTGTATGTATATGCATATATATGTATGTATGTGTTTGTACGTAAATGCGTCAGTGTGTGTGTGTGTGTGTGTGTGTGTGTGTGTGCATTTATATATGTTATGTGTTGAGTGCTGAATATACCTTTTCACCTACCCGCTGAAGGTGTTTCTTTCGCCTTCATTGGCTTTAAACACTTTAAACATTTCAGTTCAGATTCTTTGATGAGAGGGAAATGTAGAAACATAATTTAAAGTGAATTTTATATACTTGAGTCACAGAGAAGTGGGGAGATAAAAAGCAAGTAAGAAGAAACAAAAGAAAGAATTCCATCTTGTTTAGCCACGGATCAGCCCTGGCATATATTGAGCGGTGTTCTATCCGTGACCATTGAAGTGTTTGTTTCGACTTAATGTATTTACCAAGGGATATATGAAATCTTTCCCTCCTTATTTATTGGGCTGTAATTTAAGGGAAATTTGGTTGTCATTTCTCGCATCTTGTAGCAAAAACATGGAGGAAAGTGAACTTGCTGTTGTGAGATACGTTTCTTGGTCTTAGACGTAACGCAATGGCTGCCGTGGCGAAGTACGAATTCATAATTCTTGGGATGCTTTTATGGTATTAATTGAATCAACATTTGTGTCCTGAATAGACGGATGGAAGAGAAGAAAGTATTGCTAAATATATTAGACAAAGAAACAATATAGAAAGTGACAGAGCAGTAGTTGTGAGATGGCTAGAAGGGAGTGTGATTTGAGGGAAATTTGACTGTTGTATCAAGCAGGTCGCGTGCCTGTGCGGAGGTCTTACTTTGTTAGCTCGAAGTAAATTTTCATATTGATGTACAGTTCTAGACCGGACATGGAAAACTATGATGAAATGTGTTTTAGTCGTGCAATTAGCGTTGTTTGTGTATCATTAACTATACAGTTTAATGTAGCCTTTAAAATTGTTTTTAAACAATAATCTTATATAAGAGTGTGATTTGTGAGAGTTTTGGCAACTGTTTTCAGCTGGTTGGGGTTGCGGAATTGTGTGTGTGTGTGTGTGTGTGTGTGTGTGTGTGTGTGTGTGTGTGTGTGTGTGTGTGTGTGTGTGTGTGTGTGTGTGTGTGTGTGTGTGTGTGTTGCAGTCGCGCGCGTGTGTATACCCATTAAATAACACTTCGTTTCGTGTATATTGATCAAGTATGTCGTCTGTTAAAACTGACTATGCTTTAGCATGTGTCAATAGATATATAATTAACCAAATAAATATTGGAAGAAGAAAAAGAGAAAGAAATAAAAGAAGAAAAGAATGAAGTTATATCAGATCGGCCTTTGATGACTAATAAAGACTATTCATATGTGCGGCACCTCAACAAGGAACGCATCCATGCAGAGTATTATAACTGTTCCTGGCTGTAATACTTCTTGCGTGCATTGCGTGCACCTGAATCTATAGAAGAGCAAGTATTTCATTGTAACAAATGTGACGAATACTCCATTTACAAGAACAAGACTATGTAAACTCTTAGATTGGGGACTGTCAAACATGTGCCACGCAGCCTTACTCGCTTGACACTGATGCTAGACTAGCCTAAACTTCTTTTTCCTTTTATGGTTTCAGTATGTCCGTGAGAGGCTAGAATAAACTTGAGTTGCGTTGCTGAATGTTTTACTATATTTTAATATTTTGATTTTCTCACTCTCGGTTTCAACTGGTAACTTACTATTACCCATTGCTGGAGTCAACTGTTGTTCTCATGTTGGTGAAAGGATGGCATTTTCTCTCTCGTTTCTAAATATACATTTCTGTAGCACATGCTTCCGGCTCAACAGTAAATGTATCCATTGGAATGACTGGTAGACTTTGTCTAAAATCACCAGAGAACAAAACTGTGACTTTGCTCCCGTGATGTTAGTGTCACCTCCAGAGATCTTGTAAAATACGATCAAATGCAAGTCTTAGAGACATAGTGAACTCATCCCATTCTAAGAACTTGGACACCTTCATAGGTCCGGATCGATAGCTTCTTTGCCAATATCGCACGTAGGAATGTCATTGTGCGTAAGGTTGAGTGGAAGCTTAAATGCGCAACGAGCAGTTCTACCACCTGTGAGCCTCTACCAAAGGCCCGTTTTAAGCCAATTAGATTTGTTAAAATTGGGCCCTGCTGATGAATTTTTAGTATATCAATATGGCTAATGGTGGAGCCTCAAGGCCTCAACGCTTCTTTGGCTGGGACTGGCGTACTACACGAAGCATAAGACATCGATTTTCAGCTTTTGCAGAGTACAGGCCCTCAATGACAATTCTCTAATTGGGCCTCACACTTCCTAGCACCGGCCCTGCATCTACCACCTGTCTCACATATGAAGCTGCAACAAACAAAAGTGTCCCGCGAAGAACTGCTTGTCAAAATTATGATTATTAAAAATGTTTTGCCTCTTCCATCAGATGCATCAAGGAAATTTGTTCCTCTCACGTCAAATGTTAGAAATAGTTTGATCTTTGACTAATGCTTCTTTTTTTTAAAATCTGGAATGAAGATTAATTTCTTGTGGTGGATATATTGTTCCATATGTCATAATTGGTTGCCTAAAGATTCTTCTGATTCAAATTTCGGCTGCTGTTCGTAATGGACCTGGCACTCAACACTGTTCAAATTATTTGTCGGCCATAATCTCTATAACGTCAATCGATGTTTGGTTGTACATGACATAGATAAACTATAATATTTCCTTTCATTCTTTCTTTCTTTCCTTCATTCTTTCTTTCTTTCTTTCTTTCTTTCTTTCTTTCTTTCGTCTTTCCTTTCTTTCTTTTTACTTGTTTCAGTTATTAGACTGTGACCATGCTGGGGCACTGCCTTATACAATTTTAGTCGGACGTACTACTCGTGTTTTTAAACCTTGTACTTACTCTAAGAGTCTCTTGTGTGGAACCGCTAAATTACAAGTGCGCAAACACACCAACAATGGTTGTCAGGTGGTGGTGTGGCTAAACATAAAATAGTCCAACTCATAGAACTTGAGACCTGACTATTTTATAAATATTAATTAAAATGCAAAACAATAGGAGAATTATTTATTTTCTATCTACTGTATATTTGAAACAACATGCTAATTTTCCGAATGTGTGTGTGTATGCATGTATATATATGCATGTGTGTGTGTGTGTAAATATATATATATATATATATATATATATATATATATATATATATATATATATATATATATTTTAATAATTTTCCCAGAGGTTGTAGCAACCGTTACCAATATAGCATAAGAACTTACCTTAGGAGATCATTAATTAGATTCCTTAAGGGTCGTTCTCACAGTTTATATTTATATTATAAGGTTTTTAAACTTTTAAATTTTCATATTCAAAAGAGACAGAGACTTCAAATTCGATATATCGATTTATTCACCACTCTATGTTAACATTTCTGTGCCAAACTTATCCAGTGACTGGTCCATTGGATTTAGACATTTGGCACTTCTTCAGGAGTGGTTACCTTTCGAACAAAACACGAAAAAACACATACATAACTATTATTAAGTCTTTAGGATCTCGTTAGCTTTCGTCTTTGTTATTATAGGGGAGATAACTCCTTAATTTTCTATTTTTATTGCTCTCCTGTGGATTTCCACTAGATTAATTAATTATTTTGTTTATTTCTCTTTACTATACTATATTACCCGTATATATATGCATACATACACTTTACCCGTATACCTATCCATATATACATACACACACACATACACATACATATACATATGTATACACATATACGTACACACACACATACATACCTATATATATATATATATATACATATATATACACACATACATACAAATACAACACACATACATATATACATACACATGTACACACGCATACATATACACATATACATATATATACATATATATACACACACACACACACACACTTATATGCACTCATCCATATATGCATAATTGCACATACATAAACACACATGAGACATCATGCTGTACTTCATGACATCTTGGGATCATTTATACCAACGAAATGTACTTCTTATGATATGCGTACATTTCAGAGCATTATTCTTTACTTTATTAATCAATTTATCCTTAGAGAAGAGTATGTGGTATAGTTCCACGGTACAGAGCGAACAATACTTTCTTCCTTTCTCATATGGCATTGATCTAGCTATTATAGACCATTCTAATGAATACTGTTTATTACTTTCCTTAAGACCCCAGATGTATTTGCTAAGACTAGTGCTAGCCATTTTCTTCCTATCTCTAAAGCATGAGAAATGGTTAGAAATTCTACGGCATACCTGTCCTGAAGTGCACCCCAAATATGTCATGGTATCTGTTTGAGTCTTTACTTTGCATTGAAAATTATTATATATATATATATATATATATATATATATATATATATATAGCACTGGTCACGTGTGTCCGGCTGTTATTTCTTTTCGTTCTTGGACTCCCCAAGCTCGTACGTACTTCTTTGCCCCTCCTGTTCGTGCTTCACAGCGTTCAATACATACACACTTCACGTCTGGCTGTACAGCCTTTTTGCTTGTTTGTTTATTCACCGTTTCGTTTTCCTGTCCTGTTTTCCGTCCGCCACTACCCTCCATGAAAATAATTTGAATTTTGTGTTCGTGGGAAGAACCATTTCAACGATGCCTACTGCCTTTATTCTTCGAAGCGCCGGTGTTTTAATGGAGATGTTTCTATGTGGCTTGCTTGTTTGTTGTACCTTGTTTATCATTTTGTCCATGTTCTTTTGCCACGTCATGTACCCAGTTTTGTATATATATGTACATGTAGATGAAGGTATGTACATACATGTACATATATATGCATATACTCATATATTGTTTATATATATATATATATATATATATATATATATATATATATATATATATATATATATATATATACACACATATATGTACATGTGTGTTAATACACACAGAAACACCCGCATATAACAACATGAAGAATAGAGAAAATCACATCTTTATTTGATAATTACATCATACATTACCGACGGTTGTTTCTATTGTAACAGCATATTTAGATATAGTAAAAAGGTTCAAATAACAATCAACCCAATATATTCTAAAATTTATGCGAACACATTGTTATCAAGGGAACCCAGAATAGGTTAAATACAAAGCAAACTAAAATATCTATAATACATGAACGGACACAAAAAGACCGTTATGAAGAAATATAATATTCTTAGAAAAGCCTGTTTAGCATTTAAAGTTATGATGACGTCAGTAGATAACGAAAAAATATAGAAATTGTAGCCAAGACCGTTAATCATCTAGCTGTTTAGGTATGTTCAAATATTTTAGAAAAATATGCTTCTTAGATTATAGGAAATGCAATTATAATCGTGATATCTACAAGTGAAATATTAATTTTTGTCTTTGTATTTATGAGAAGATTTTAACGTAAGACTTGTTCTACAATTTGATAATTTTAATTTTGAAGTTTTAGCATGTGAATGATGAGATGTTGTATGAAATGCAGTTTAAGGTCTAATGATATTATGCCTTCTGTTAAATGAAGCCAAGATGGATATCAATAAACAAATTGAAGACAAGTTGCAGTTGACCGCGCTGAAACATTTATTACCATCGGTAAAATTAGATACAGCAAAACTGGTTGGACATTAATAATTGTCAATGTATTGCATAAATTTAAATGCTCATAAACATGAAGATAAAAGGTTAAAAAATCTTGAAGTATGACATCAAAGATCCTGGTTACAATTCTGTTTTTAAAATGCTGGTAAGAAGCGAAGCATAGCGTCAAGGATTCTGGTTAAAATCATATTCAAGCTGAACGCTACACAGTGAAATCAAATTTTCTCACATCAAGGATCCAAGGTCGCTCGTAGAAAAACTCACCTCCCTGAGTTTAACGGTCCAAAATGTTCCCATTTTATAGCTGATGTACAGACGCTAGATTAGTCCATCGCGTTAAGGTGCAGACGATCTAAATAAAGTTAAGTGAACCTGACCGTCATATCGTGAACCAAACTGGGTAGAAAATTACCAGTACAGTACAATGGAAAGTAAATAATAATGGACCATTTTATATCGTAGTTAATGTTTTTATCTTTCAGATCCCACATGCATTTAGAAAGGTTCGTAGAATTATATTTTTCCTGAACTTAAATGAAGAAGAATGGTTATATAATCTAATTTTCCAAATTGTAGTGATGTAAACTATGTAATTATGTGTACGATCCTCTTCAATTACCATATATTGATTCACTATATTCTTCCTTAAACACTGATTTTCTGAAGGACGCCTAAGTTTGATTTTGGAATTACAAAGGCGTTTATTTACCCGTATGTACCACTCATGGTTAAAGCATCTAGTACTAATTCTGCTCTCAGAATTAGGTGTTAAGTCAGTATTATTAGCAGTATTATGATCAATATTATTATTAGATGTTATCTTAAAGTTACTATCAATTTCTCTGTTGGAATTACTTTCACCTGAAATATAAAAAAAATAGTTCAGGAAAATTAGCATTCAAGTTTATCTCACAATTGACCTTATGTATCCTACTTGTGTTCATCAATTTTGGGTTGAAATATTATCCTAATTTTACTTTTGTTACGTGCTGCCATAATATCAGCCAAATTTCTGGTGGTCGAATAGGAAAATTTTACTTTATGGTGATTAAATAATTTCCCGTGTGTGTTGTGTGCATAATAGAGAAAAAATTAATATGATACATACGAAGAAAGGAGCGTTTACCACTCCTTTACAACAATCAGATCTTTACGATTTCCTTTGTTGAGTCCTCGTTGTTTTACTCGAGTGCAGGACCTGAGAATTTTTTATTTGTTTTACTTAATATATTATTGCGGCACGGTATTGTATTTGTGTGCAATTTTTTTAAAAACATCCATTGAGAAATGATAACATTGTTTCCAGTCAAACAGACAAATATCCCTCAAGCACGCGTGCGCGCATACACACACACACAAACACACACACATGGATATTTTAAACGAATAACGGATATTATGTGAAAGCCAGTCAGACGGACAGAGTTCAATTTAATCCGGAAGGAGATTGGTATACATATGAGGT
Organism: Octopus bimaculoides; assembly: GCF_046866305.1. Lineage (NCBI taxonomy): Eukaryota > Metazoa > Mollusca > Cephalopoda > Octopoda > Octopodidae > Octopus > Octopus bimaculoides. The sequence continues at coordinate 103,937,943 of NC_142928.1, forward strand.
TATTTGAGAAGAAGAATTGAGATAGAAAGTAAAACGGAGAAATAGTCACTGCTGAGAGATTAAGTGAGATTAAAATATAGTGTGAGTTATATATAGAGAGAGTATTTATAAAGTAGAAAAAAGAAAAAAAAGTGAAGACTATCTCATGAAATAGAGGCTGTTAACGAAGGAGAATTGCGGCAGTAAGCAGAGTAAAGAAAAAAAGGAGGAAAAGAGGAAGTGGGAATGAGAGAGAGAGAGTAAATGAAATTCTTACACTTAAAGAGAGAGAAGCAGATAAAGCGAGAGGGAGAGAGAGAGAGAGGGAAATAGAAGGAGCGCTTGTGGAAGTTAGAGAGAGAAAAAATAGAAAGGAAGTTGTGTGAAATAGAAAGTGAAATAGAATAAAATTCAAACCGAGGGGACAGAGAGAAAGAGAGAGAGAGAGAGAGAGAGAGAGAGAGAGAGAGAGAGAGAGAGAGAGAGAGAGAGGATGAGGGTTAGAGCTAGAGAGAGGAATGCTTTATCGAAAGAAAGATCTTGAAATCAACCATGCGCACAGTCATTTCGAAAAAGTGACTATTATTCTTTAGAAGCGTTTGTTTAAAATGTCTTAATCAATAGTTTTTGTGTTATTCAATGGACAGAATTTGTTAAGGACCGGTCAATTGAATACTGACCCATCCGACTGGCCAGCTCGTAAGGTCAGCAAAGATTTCCTTGGCATTGTAAATTGTACAAAATATATAGAAAGACAGATCGATCAATTTGTGTTAATAGGTTGGTTTCGTTTAATAGCTGAAGAAAGAGTTGGCGAGAGAGAAAAAAGAGAACAACAGCGAGACTGAATTAGTGGAATAGGTATGGTGGAGATGGGAGGGATGTGTAGCTGTAACTGTGGTGGCTATGGTGTTGGGGTGGATGGTAATGATGATGATGGTGGTGGTGGTGGTCGAAAGGTTATCGATTGTGATGGTTCTGTGGTGTCCATGTCGATTATGGTCGCAGTAACTGGTCGGCTGGCTGAAATAGATAGATAGATAGATAGATAGATACACAGACGGACATACATACATACATACAGACAGACAGACAGACAGATAGATAGATAGAAAGATAGATAGATAGATAGATAGATAGATAGATAGATAGATAGATAGACAGACAGGCAGGCAGACAGGCAGGCAGGCAGATAGGCAGGCAGACAGACAGACAGACAAACAGATAGACAGGCAGACAGACAGGCAGACAGACAAACAGACAGACAGACAGATAGATAGACAGATAGATAGATAGATAGATAGATAGATAGATAGATAGATAGATAGATAGATAGATAGGGAGACCGAAAAACAGAAAGCATACAAAATGAAGGGCAAGAATTCACCTTCACAATCACCCCCACACACATTCAGGGAGTTTTGTTCTTATTTCGAGCCAGAAAAATATAAAATTTCTCAATACAACCATGTTCTGATATATGTTTCTTTACATGGGGAACAAGTTAGGATTATGCGCCATACTACGGTTTCATTATCGGCTTGAGAAGACCATTTGATGTGTACCGATGTATAGTAAGGGTGTCTGTGAAAATAGACCACGTGATTAAACCACAGGGTTTTCAGCTGCCAGAGAATGAAACAGAATCAGCCAATAAATTAATTCTACACTTGTTAAAACCATTGTCAGGACGAGCAGATTTACTTTCCAGTTGTTAAGAAACAGTGGTGATTGTTGATAAAGATAATTTGGAGTTGATTAGGATAGGTCTTATTTTATATAGAATTGTACAGTTGGACTCGAACACAAATTGACAGGGTTCCATTATGTTGTATAGGTAATTATATTTGGAAACAAGAATTTACAATTATATGCTTAATCCTTGTTTCCTGCTATACTCACAAGACCTGAAACTAGTCGTTAGATCGACCCCAGTGTTCAACTTGTACCTGTTTCATCGACTCCGAGAGAATGAAAGACTAAGACGACCTGGGTGGTATTTGAACTCAGAATGTAAAGACGGACAAAATGCCGCTAAGCATTTTGTACGGCTCAAGAACGATTCTTCCAGCTCATCACCTTAACTCTTATTTAAATATTGATTAAACCATATTTAATCTAAAGACTAGAAAATTCGTTCAAATTTATTCTTTATTTTACTAAGAAAATGGATTCTAAATAATTCTGTTGACAAAAGAATAAGCAGTAAGTAGATCTATCTAACTTTATCGCCTTTACAGACAACGGAATAATTTTTAAAAGGACATCACTGCGAGAAGCAAGAAGGCTTCGCAAGCCTTCGCTATTCTTCGTCCGGTATGGAAATCCACTGCCATCTCAACTCGAACTAAACTCCGCTTATTTAGTTCAAACGTAAAATCTGTGCTTTTGTGTGGCTCTGAAACATGGAGAGCCACCAGCAGCAAATACAAGAAGATCCAGACCTTCATCAACAAATGTCTCCGGCAGATCCTCCATCTGAAGTGGTTCGACAGAGTGCCAAACACCGACCTGTGGGAAAGGGCCAACCAGGAGCCCATACATGTTCAGATTAGACGAAGGAAATGGAGATGGATCAGACACACACTCCGGAAAGAACCCTCAAATGTGACACGACAAGCACTTGACTGGAACCCGCACGGAAAAGGAACCGAGGACGCCTGAAGGAGACATGGGAGTGGAGCATTTTGGACGAGCTCAGGACCACTGGCCTGACATGGGAAACAGCCAAGAAACACGCCAATGACCGCAAAAAGTGGAAAATAACTGTTGAGGATTAAGAAGAAGACGTGTGTGTGTGTGTGTGTGTGTGTGTGTGTGTGCGCGCGCGCGCGCGTGTGTGTGTGTGTGTGTGTGTGTGTATGAGTTCGTGCAATCGAGAGTTAAAGTGGATATCTTCCTGGTCTTCTCACTCTTCATTCAGCAGATCATGTTTAGTTTGATTCAGCACCTGATTTACATTTATTTCATCGACCCCGAAAGAAAAAAAGAAAGACTAAGTTGTCCAGCGTCGTATTTGAATTCAGAACGTTAGGAGCTGGAATAAAAATAGGACATTTCGAGTTACGCTTTTTACAATTCCGCTACTTTCTTAAGGATGTCACTTTGCAATCGCATGGCTTCAGGTCGATTCACTTCGCAAAATTAAAAAAAAAAAACAATTGTCAAAAGACTTGGCTTTGCATTGGGCATTTATTCTGCCAGGTTCTTGTGTCCTAGCATATGTGCTGCTTCTTTTAGTTCTTGTATTCTCCAGTGGTGTTCTCTGTCTATTATTTTAACTTCATCCCACTGGGGGAGGTGATCTCCGTTGTGTTAACAACAAACAAGATGAGGATAAATATCCATCAAATATAAATAATGTAAATAATGAACATAATTGCTCATTTCTTAAATATAGAACTGTTCCATCTTTCCTTTACCATATATATATATATATATATATATATATATATATATATATATATATACACAGATACAGACACACATACAAATCATATAAATATAAGTAGATATATTCATCACAGTAGTTTCCTATAAGCGAACATATCATATGCCAGCAAAAGAACGCCCAGATGGCGGTGTTTCTGCTAGGTAAGAACAATAATTTATGTATGTCGTTAATTTTGGAGAAGGAATCACGTTTTTTATTGTCCAGTTATTGTTTGTGACTTCCAGTTATGAAATTTCGTGTTACGATGTATTAGTACTAAAGGACAATGTTGTCAAATATTTCACGGTGCTATATGTATTGAGCATGCTGATTTTGTTCATGTAAACAATGTCGTTGTTTATAGTTGTTTGCATATATATATATATATATATATATATATATATATATATATAGGCACAAGAAGGGCTATGTGGTATCTTGCTTCCCAACCACATGGTTCCGGGTTCAGTCCCATGCGTTCAGTCCCAGACACTTTAGGCAAGTGTCTTCTGCTATATCCTCGGGCCGCCCAAAGCCTTGTGAATGGACGTGGTAGACGAAAACTGAAAGCCCGTCGTATATGTATATATATATGTATGTGTCTGCATGTGTGTGTGGGTGCGTATGTGCGTATGTATATATGTGTAGTATATATATATATATATATATGTATGTATGTTTTTATATAGATATGCATTTTTATAGATACGTGTGTATATATATATATATATATATATATATCGACCAGACTCGGATGCTGCTATATACACAGCTGGGGGCACAGTACCTTTCCTTGCGCTGTTGTTGCTTTCGAATGTCGCCATCCTTGTGGCAAGGCAGAGAGGCCATCATTTTCCCCGAGCGGAATGCCAATTCGTCACATTTACAAATAAATGGGCCGGAGCAACTTGAAATGAAATATTTTGCACAAATCCACAACGCACCGCAGATCTGGTGAAACCACGACCTAGCGATCGTAAGTGCATCGCCCTGGTCACTAGACTACGTGTCTTCACACATACACATACACACACACACACACACGCACACACAGAGAAACACACATATGCTTATTTTGTTTGCACGTGCCTGTGTGCCTGTTTTTTTACGTGTGCTTGTGTTCGATAATAGTTTAGAAATACACATATGCATATATATTCATACATACATATACATAAATGCGGCGTGCGCACGCACAGACACACACACACACACATATACATATATATACACGCATAAATATGAATATATATGTGTGTGTGTGTATGTACATATATATGTATATATATGTGTGTATATATATATATATATATATATATATATATATATATATATATATATATATATATATATATATATATATATATATTAATATGATGTTCTAAAGAACACCATCAGCGATAGAAAGACTATTAGAACGAAAGTCAATAGCTCGGACCTTGCGAGACAAATGAAAAAATGATTATTGTTCACTCGTGTATAACTTGAATATTGTTAATAAATTACTTCCATCATAAATCTTACGTTCATTTCGTTTCTTTGTTTTGTTCTGTATTGTATTTTTTAATGTTTGTTTTTTGTTTTTGTCTCTTTTATTACTGTTGTTTCTTTCTACTTGTTTGTTTTCTGTGTAAACTCCATTATAATCTTGAAAACATACTTAATATTCTGTGCAGTGTTCTTCTTGTTCCATACCGGTTTGTTACTACTACTATTACTACTACTGCTGATTTGAATATTACATATTCTGCAGCTGCGACAGCATCGATGTTGATGTTGTTTATGATGATGATGATGATGATCGTGATGGGGTGAGATAGTGGTTAGGGACGTGATAGTTGTGATAACGATTATGATGTTGATGATAATGATATCGATGTTGATATGAAAAATATTGGTATTGTTTCCATCGTTTTTAATATATATTAGGTACTTGCAGGCTGCCAGAAGAAAAAAAAAGATGGCGGACAAAGTTTATTGTTGTATTTTCTTATCCCCACCTCCACTCTACACTTTACCATTCAGTGTTCAATTCACTTCACTGTCGACTTTGCTCTCCACTGCCAGGAGTTAGGTTGTATCGGTGAAATAGCAGCAAGATTATTATTAAATCACAGCCTAACGTCTTCAAGGAGTGAGGTGAAATTGCATAGTATAAACCCACATATATAAAAAGTATAAAAAGACATGAATGATAATGGCTGAAACATCTTTGATCATAGATATGCTCGCGGAGGCGCAATGGCCCAATGGTTAGGGCAGCGGACTCACGGTCATAGGATTGCGGTTTCGATTCCCAGACCGGACGTTGTGAGTGTTTATTGAGTGAAAACACCTAAAGCTCCACGAGGCTCTGGCAGGTGATGGTGGCGAACCCTGCTGTACTTTTTCACCACAACTTTCTCTCACTCTTTCTTCCTGTTTCTGTTGTACCTGTATTTCAAAGGGTCAGCCTTGTCACACTGTGTCACGCTGAATATCCCTGAGAACTACGTTAAGGGTACACGTGTCTGTGGAGTGCTCAGCCACTTGCACGTTAATTTCACGAGCAGCCTGTTCCGTTGATCGGATCAACTGGAACCCTTGACGTCGTAAGCGACGGAGTGCCAACAACATAGATATGCTCACTCAGGAGACAAAACAAGAACGTGAACAACAATGGTACCAGCAACAGCACTTGTGCCGCTATTATTAGCGATTGCTAAAGTGGTGACCTGGCAGAGTCGTTTGCACGCCGGACAAAATACTCAGCGGTTTTTCGTCTATCTTTACGTTCTTATTTTAAATTCCTCCGAGGCCACCTTTGCCTTTCATCTTTTTCGAACCGATAGAATAAGTACCAGTCAAGTCCAGGGGTTGATGTAATTAATTACTCCTCTCCACCCCACCACAAAATGTCAGGTCTTGTGCCTATAGCAGAAAAGATTATTAGCACTTACTGAGACGGAGCGAGTTGGTGGAATCGTTAGCACCCTGAACAAAATGCTTAGCAGCGTTTCGTCCGTTTTTACATTCTGAGTTCAAATTCCACCGAGGTCGACTTTGCCTTTCATCCGTCGAGGTCAATAAACTAACCCCTTCCCTAAAATTTCAGGCCTTGCACCCATAGTAGAAAAGATTATTAGCGGTTGCTCCTTATTTCTTTATTATAAACATGAAGTTTAAAAAACTTTTTAACTATTCTCTTTTAATATAAAGTGGTCTAAATATTTCTAATAATTATTTCTTTTACTCTGTTTCTTTTTAGTTTACTTCTGTTCGAATTCAGTAGTTCGTTGAATTGTTGTTGCTGTAGTGCTTTGTTGCTTATGAGATAACAAAGACGTTACGATGGTTTAAAATATAAAAAAAAAGATAAAAAACAGAATGGATGTTTGAAAGATAGGTAGGAGAAAGAGAGATGAAAATTAAGAGTGAGAAGATTATTATTATTATTATTATAATTATTATTATTATTATTATTATTATTATTATTATTATTATATAGTATTAGTAGTAGTAGTAGTAGTAGTAGTAGTAGTAGTAGTAGTAGTAGTAGTAGTATATCATCATCATCATCATCGTCATCATCATCATCATCATCATCATCATCATCATCATCATCATCATCATCATTATTATTATTATGATATTTTATATATAAAACCCACTGTTTACTTCCATCGGCCATCTTGAATAGAATTCATAGAAAAATGTCTGATGTTTAATGATTTGTCAAATAATTTAAAGCTTTGGTGACCCATGAAGGGGTTACATTCTATATACAATTCGTGAGAAATAAAAGCAATTATATAGATAAACAATACAACTTGTGTTGATTAAATGTTGATTAAAAAAAATTTAGGCTTTTTTTCTGCATGGTGGTTTGGGGAAGAGGCAGGCTGAATTTTTTTATAGAGATAGTTTGTTTTTATATCGATTTTCTTGGTTCTGAGATTAATTAATAATCTGCACCAGATGATGGGGCTGTGGTAAGGGCGTTTTTATGATTTTATGATTTAGCCATGGGGAAGAGTCTGCACATTACTCTTGAAGTTTTACTAACACTATTAAGTTACATATTGGTAATGCAAAACAGAAAAAAAGAACACACACACACACACACACACACACACACACACACACACACACACACAAAGAGGCGTGGTAAGAAGCTTACTTCCCAACCACATAGTTTCGGGTTCAGTCGCGCTGCGTGGAACCTTGGGCAAATGCCTTTTACTATTAATATAGGCCCTGGCCGACCAAAGCCTTATGAGTGTATTTAGTAGAAGAAAACTGAAAGAATCCTGTTATATATATATATATATATATATATATATGTGTGTGTGTGTGTGTGTGTGTGTGTGTGTGTGTGTATGCTTGTGTGTGCATGCGCGTGTGTTTGTCTTTGTGTCTGTATTTGTTTCCCACCACAGCTTAACAACCACTGTTGGTGTGTTTATGTCCCATTAATCTAATGGTTCAGCGAAAGAGAGCAATAGAATATGTACTAGGATTAAAATAAAAAAATCCCGGTGTCTACTTGTTCGACTAACACCCTTCAAGGCGATGCCCCAGCATGACCGCAGACTAATGACTAAAACAAAAACGAGAAGGAGAGAGACTGTTACTTTGGGTACTGAGTATTATAAGTAAAGTTTCTTTCTCCTGTCCCTAGCACCAAGATTAATTACAACCTATAGGAAATGCAGTGGAGGCAGGAGAGAACTGTATCCAGTTGTAGGAAGATGAGAAATAACTGCAATGGTTAGGGTAATTCTTGTTATATTGCTTCATCTTGCGACTGGTATAACTCCTTATTTCTGTCAATGTAGTTCTTTCTTTAACACTTCTCTTTACACTTAAAAGCCAAAATTCTAGCGAATTACTTGGGCTGAAATCTGTTGTGGGAATTTTGTTCGATTTAACTCTAAGTCATCTTGTTTTAAGAAGCATTTTTTTTTACCTCGTAAGATGATGAATGTAATTCGAAGGAAGATTCCATGTACCCTTGAGTGTGCGGATTTTATAAATAAATTTGATATATTAGGTATTTCTCTATCATTGTGGTTCCTTCCGTTTTAATTATAATTTTATACATACGCCGCCCCACAAATACACACATACACACACGCTCTCTCTCTCTCTCTCTCTCTCTCTCTCACACACACACACACACACACACACACACACACACACACACACACACACACTCACACACACAACACTCACACGCATATAGAGAGAGGGGGAGAAGGAGAAAGGGAAACGGAAAGAGAACGTCGCTGATTTCAGTCTAATATAGGAAAAATCAACAAGTAAAACTCTCGCCTGAGAACACTACGCCTCAAAAGACATCGTCCTTTCGTCGTTGTTTAGACTGAGGAAGAAGCTGAATTATTTGTCAGAACCATAAATAGATTCAAAATGCAATAAATAAATAAATAATAAATAAATAAAACTGGGCTCTTCTGCGCGACAATGTTTATGTAGAGCGGCCCAGCTTTAGATAAGCTTTCAAAGTCGACTTGAAGCTGCAACGCGTTATTATGTTGATGGAGAGAATGTACATGAGACAGCTGATGCAATCAACTGTTTCTTGAAAACTTTAGAAATTTACAGATTACCGAAGCTGAAATAAACGAGAACGAGAAAGTAGCTGACATTTGAGATGCTTATTTCTCACTGCTATTTCTAACCATCGACAAACTGCTGATTATTATTACAACAGGGAAGAATACAATACTACAGTTTATAAATGCTTCCTTGAGAGTCGCTCTCAGCGCAGTCAGAACAGTCCCCAAAAGCTATTGATATTAATGGACAGGTTCGTGTTTCTTTAATCGTGAATGCCATGCTATAAATATAGTGCTAAAAGTAATCTCTCTTTCTCTCTCTCCCCCTCTTTCTCTGTCTCTCTCTTTCTTTCTCTCTCTTTCTCTCTCTCTCCCTCCCTTTCTCTGTCTCTCTCTTTTTGTCTGAGTGTCCGTCAGTCTTTCTGTCTCTTTCTGTTTCTCTTTCTTTTTATCTGTCTGTCTGCCTCTCTCTCTCTCTCTCTCTCTCTCTCTCTCTCTGCTCTGTAAGATTACGCTTGCTTATAATCCCTCAAATTTGAAACTTCCCTTTCTTATCTAATCCTATTAGTTTATACCATCTTAATACTCACCTCCCTTTTAAATAAACCTAAAGAATAGTTTAAAGAAAATTGAATTGTATTTTATGTGTTCACTGGTGTTGCAAGTCGAATATAAATATTAATTATTTTTTTATGAAGCCAAAACAATGCATGTTGTTAAAAATAATATAGGTCATAAATGTAAGGTAAAAGTACATCTCATTGACCTGCATTATATTATATGACTTGCATTCTTTTGACTTTATAACAACACTAACTGAGGTACCCGGTAAGTCTCGCGAGCGGGAATATTTCCAGTGCCCATTACAATGCCTAATTTCTCTCAGACGAAAAATAAAATGAAGACATAGGACAGATAATAGAAGGCGTAAGCAAATTCATTCACGAAGCAATAATACAAATAAATACGTGTGGAATCGGAAAATAACAATTATTTGGTCAGATGAGTGAAAAACTACAAATATATAATCAATAGAAACATCAAGAAGGGAATTGTAAAGTTTGAAAAGTAAACAAAAAAATTATTTACAGAAAATTTGACGACTGTGTGTCATGGGTATAGTTCCACTGATCGTGAAGTTCAAATATCGATTGCAAAGGTTAGAACCGACAATTTTAAGTTTCGACGTTTAGAATCGATAATTTTAAGTGTGGGTTTTAAGAAAATATATGCTACATGTTTTAGTACACAACGCTTCAACATTTAAAATCGATAATTTTAAGTGTAGATGTTAAAATAATACATATTACAGAAACCTGAGAATGCCGAATTAATTGACGAACATTTTGAACCCACAACAATTTAGGCCAAATTTCGTTAATCGGTTAATCAAAAGTCATCTTACGCTTTGCTTGAGTGGTCTAGGTAAAAATTTATAGCGCATATTCCATCTGTGTATAAAATTTCAAGAAAATCGGATGTAAAATTTTAAAGTTATAGCAGAAAATAACATTCATATGAGAATTTGCATTGAAATGTGCAACTGATTTTTGAAAAACCGATGCTGATTGAAAATCACCGATTTCTTTTTTTCTTTGTATTTTTTTTTTTTTTTGAAATTCCAAGTGCATAAGTGACAGCATGGACATAAGCACCACACACGTGTCAAGTTTCATCAAGATCGGTTGCATAGTCTCGGAGGATTCAAAGTAACAAATTCACAAACACACACAGAGTCACAAACAGGCAGAAATTGCTATTTATGTATATGGATAATTGGAAACACACACGCACACACATGTGTATATGTATATATATATATATATATATATATATATATATATATATATATATATATATATATATATATATATATATATATATATATCAGTGGCGACTCCGGAACTAGGGTTGTTCGGGCTTTGCCCGAGTATAAATTTAGTAACGTGAACCTGTATTAGCAAGCTGATTTAATTTCTGCCAATACTGACTTCAAATATGTAAATGCAGCCAATAACTCGGGTTCCTTTGATTGAGCTTGGTCGCAGCTCGTTTATTTTCGTTCAGCGTATGACAGTCGTCTTAGAGGTGCCCTGCGTCAGAAACTATCATTCGTAGTAGACGTTCTCTCGGCTCAAAAGCACGAGTTGTTATCTATAATCGTAAAAATTAAATGTAATTCAAATTCAATGTTTTCTTGAAACAATAAATTTCTATAAAGATTAGGGTTTAAATTTCAGTCTATGAAATGTTTCCGTTCTACATTATTCTTAAAGGAACAAAAAAGTATGGTAGGTGTAGAAGACTGGCAACTCTTGTCAAGAATATAGGCAACAGAAAAATCGGTGATGTTCGTTGTGCACTGCGCTGTCGTTATTTGATTGCTGTGATTCTGTGTGTCTGTGTATGAAGGTCAGTTGTGTTTAGCAGGGCTGCTTTATTTTTACGCTTAACATAGAAATGGAGAAAGACATAGTGCTAGATATTAAAAAAATAAGCCATTTGGGACAAGAAATAAAGCAGCAAAAATGTGAAATTCTTGGAGCAGGCATGTGTCCTATGCGAAATCTGTGATGAGTTCGAGTGACATTGATGACCTAGAGTCGACTCTGATACACACGCGCACGCACACCCACACGCACGCACACACACACACACACACACACACACACACACACACATATTTTTTCAAGGTGGTGTCCCAGCATGTCCACAGTCAAATGACTGAAACAAGTAAAAGATAAAACAATACTATTCTTATATATGTAAACATAAATACGCACGCACACACACACACACACACACACACACACACACACACACACACACACACACATATATATATATATATATATATTTATGTATGTATTTACATATTCGTCGTCAAGTATGAAATCTGTAGTAAGGTATATGGTAGACTTTGACAGCTGCTCATTTTACGCCATTATTATATTTTGACAATTTTAATTTTTTGTAAGAAAGCTGACATATCTATTTCTTTATTCTAACTCATTTCATAAATCGATTTTGCTATTTTTGTTTAAAGATGGATGGATATTTCGGAAATTCGTACAGTTTTGAAATATGAGTTATTTCATGGAAATACAGCATCACAGACAGCTCGGAATATTAATGGAGTATTTCTTTCTAATGTTATTATACAGCAGACAGTATCAAATTGGTTTGCAAAATTTCGTTCTGGTAACTTTGACCTCTCAAATGAGAAACGCGGTCGACCAGAAACAAAGGTGGATAATGACGAACTGAAAGCCACCGTCGAGTAAGATCCATCTCAAAGTGCCCGTGAATTATCGTCGTTGCTTGGTGTTAGCGACCAAACAGTATTGACTCACCTAATTCAAATCGGTAAAGTGTAAAAGTTGGATAAGTGGGTTCCACATGAACTCAATGAATATCAGAAACAGCAAAGTTTGGAAGCCTACATTATGCTACTTTCTCGTCACAAAAATGCATAATTTTTGTATCGAATTGTAACATGTGATGAGAAATGGATCCAATACAACAACCGTAAACGTTCAACACAATGGGTGGACAAAAATGAGCCACCAAAACTTAGTCCAAAAAACAAAATTATAATTACAAACTCACCTAGCACAAAATACATGCGGACATGAGAATCTACCCACCTTTAACAAAAGCACTGAGCACGCTCTTCAATATTTAGACATAAACGTAAACAAAAAATTCAATACGTATCTGTGTGCCCACGCCTGTACATTTTATTTCATTTTATTTATTTATTTATTTATTTATTTATTTATTTATTTATTTATTTTGAGTATTTATAAATGCTAGTATGTTGTTTGTATTTCGCAATGTTAATTATCTGTAAACAAATTCGAAATAAGCCCGCGGAAAAATATTCAAAATTATATTATTGATATTTTTCCAAATCTATTCTTAACAAAAACTTGTCTGTATTATTATTATCATCTTCACTATTATTATTATCATCTTCACTATTATTATTATTATTATTATTATTTTATGTTTGACTTTTGTTTTGCATTTGTACAAGTTGGATCCAAGTCTCACCCAGAGACCTCAAGAGACAACAAGTTAGAAGTTCATGTAGGTGTTATGCCTAGGGTACCATATATTTGGATTTGTACAGTTTTGTTCAAGTGAATGTTTAAGAAACCATAAGAAAATTATGTTTGCTTTAAAATTTGAGATCACATAGACAGTATTTTACGTAGGATATGGGCAGTTCCCATGAGCACTATCTTTTGGACTTCAGCCATTTTGGGGTTTCCTGGTATCTGAGCTAGGTAGTAATCAGCCCGTTTCGCTGTCATTCCCAGGGCACCTATGACAATAGGTATTGTTTTCGTCTTCAGATTCCACATTTTGCTAATTTCTATTTCAAGATCTTTATATTTGCTCAGTTTTTGGTAGGTCTTGACAGATACGTTTATATCAATTGGGACAGTCATATCAATGAGGAGGCATGATTTTTGTCTGAAGTCTTTCAGTATTATTATTATTATTATTATTATTATTATTATTATTATTATTATTACAAATATTATTATTATTGTTATTATTATTATTATTGTTGTTATTATTATTACAAATACTATTATTATTATTATCTTCATTCTTATTATTATTACTAATACTATAAGTGTTATTTTTATTATTATTAGATAATAAAATAAAGAAATATTTTTCTTTTGTTTCGTCTTAATTTTTTTTTCGTTTTGCGTTTTTAATATTTCTACATTTGTTTTTCGATATGATTTTTCCTCTATTTCACTGATTTGTTAATAATATTATTGATGTGTTAATTTAATAATCTACTAAACAAACAGTACTTGAGTTAATTTTTGATTTTTCTGTTTTCAATTTGGTTATTTCCGTTCGACAACGTTTTATTGATTTAAGCACTGTATCTTTTATTTGCTTCCAATTGGCTCGATTTGTTCCATAATATAATTTTGTTTTATACTGTATTATCCATTTATTTTCATATTATCTTATCTATGAATTATATATATATATATATATATATATATATATATATATATATATATATATATATATATATGTATGTATCAATAAAAATTTATGGTGTTTATTTATGCTTAGGAATATATTGTTCAAAAAAAGTAAGTAATATTAAAAATTTAAATAATTAGGAAAATAATTTTAAAAAGGTTAATAAATAAATAAATAAATAAACAACGCATTTCTAAATTTCCATTTTGTTTATTGATTCTTTTTTCATTATTTGTTTTCTATATATATATATATGTGTGTGTGAGTGTGTATGTATATATGTATATGTATGAATATATCTATATATATTTATACAGACATACATATATATATATATATATATGTGCTGTGTGTGTGTTTGTGTGTGTGTATACATATACATATATATACATACATACGTACATGTATATACATGTATGTATATATGTGCATGTATATTTGTGTATATTTCTCAATCAAGTATTGCAACAATGTTTACTGCTTCAACAACCATTGCAGTAAACAAAAAACCCCTAACAACCATTAAACCTTAAACAATGCGATTGGCTCCATTGACATTCCGAATGGAATTACAAAAAGCAAGGAGTGTCTAATGCAGACGATCGATCTCATGGAAGTAATTCTCAGAGGTCTTTGCATTTTCACGAAAACGTCTTAAAGGTATTGAAAGTGGTGCCGAACAATACAGGCCTGGAATAAAAGAAAAATAGATATTTGAATAAATGAATCTGCTTGACCTGGGATCGAAATCTGGACAATCATGATTGCGTTCATGATCACGATCATCATGATCATTGTCGTCGTCGTCCTCATCATCAACAACAACGACAACAACATCAACAGTGGCGACACCAATACTAACATCACTACCAACAGTCATAGTCTCATAAGGTCGATTTGCCAGATTTTGTGGTGTATATATTCTCCAGTCCCTCTTGGTGGCACTGGAGCAACGTAAAATGAAGTATTTTGCTCAAGAACACAACGCATCGTCCGGTTCAGGAATCACATCCCCAATTTCACAATCATAGGTGCAACACAAGAGCTACCAAACCACGCGCCTCCATTTTAACTTATAAATGCCAACGACAAGGTCATCAGTTATCTTATCAGGTTCATGAATCAATCAGAACACCGTTACATAAATGACTGGTGAAAACTTCACTACACACAATACATCCTGGTATAAAAACTAAGATAGCGCTAGTGTTACAAGTAAATTCTTTAATATGGGAGTAGAGAGTTGGCAGAATTGAAATGAATGCTTTGCTTTATTTGTTTCGACACTCTGCGCATTTCAAATCCCGCTGAGGTTAGCTTCGCCTTTCATCCTTTTAGAGTTAGTAGAACGTGTATTAATCCGAGGTGATGGCTTGACAGTAGTGCAAGAATGCTAGGTCAGATGAGTTGCAGTATTTGTTGTAAGTCTTTAGGTTCTGAGTTCAGATCCTGCCATTGCCTACTCTGATGGGAGACGTAACCTGCCGCCGATTGGGAGACTTCACTTGTCGCCATTACCTGGGTGCTTGGATTTCTATAATGGAGTGCAAGCTTGTAGGCCAGATTTCTGGTTTGACAATACTTGTTTCTTATAAGTTATAAGGCACTGTTTGTTATAAGTTATGAATTCATACAACACACTACACATACCAACGATAATATCTCGTCGCCGGAAACTCATCCGTGGTAGTACCAACATACATACAATTTTGTCGCTCTAAATCACAACACGTATTCATATCGCTACACTCCACTAAATATTTCAGGACTTCAATGATAATAAATTGTTTCGAACATGGCAGGAAGAAGACTAAAATTTTAGCAATACTAGCTCTGATGCTTGAGAGATAGCTTATTGTAGTCTACAATTGAGATTTTTCATGTTCTGTAATCTCAGGTAAGCTTCGACATAACACATCGGTAGCATGGTAATAGTCGACCGAACGACTTAAGAAGAAAATCTACGTTTTAGGGTCATATATTCGGCAACAACAACAATAGCAGTTGTATGTCTACAACAACAGAAGTAGCAGTTTCAAAAAGGAACCAAGAGTAACAGCAACCAACAGAATTAATGGGAGTACTCAAAAGAACGCTGACAGCGCTTGCAACAAGTAAAACATATCACAACGAGATTAACTGCAAAAATTCCCCAACAAAACGAACAAAAATGACGAAAAGAAGTATGATGAGAAATAAATGAGTATCATAAGAAATAAAAATAAGAGACTTTACTCGGCAACTAATAATGCTGCTCAACATCTATCTTATGTGATATATGGATTGCGAAAGAAATACAATATGAAAACAGTGTCTAGAATAAAACATAGGAAATAAGAAAAGCAGCAACACCGTCAGATAATTGAACCAGTGTCAGGTGACAGATTAAAAAGAAAAGGATCAAATACGTAAAATACCAACACCGTCCTTTTATTACAACGCCAAGTGAATAACCAGCGTAGACGTGTGACTTAGGGAACTTTATAACTAATGAGCATTATGTTGACATGCAGAAGATGGCAGGGCTGATAATCTATTGGGGAACCCGAAGAAAACTGATTATATCTTTATGCTACGCATGTGAAGCAGTTGAACTTTCAGTGGTGGTCTTCTCCAAGTTATACATGCAGGAATAGTTGAGCATTCATAAACTCTGTAAGTGAAAGAAACACACGTTAATTTAATTGTGCGGCCACTGCGTACAGAGATGAATTGTTCACATTTTGGCACCTATTTATTAATCACTAGGCAGATTCTGCTAATTAAATACTGAATGTTTTGGGTACTAATATAAATAACACTGACCGACTTGTTATCTAACACCTTATCGGCTCGGTTATCCACGTTGCCTGGCCCAAGTTCTTATGAAGACAAAACTCCAAAATATAAAGTGGTGACGGGTTTATGAAGCCTGCCTGCATGAAGTCAGAAAATTATGGCTCCAGTTTTGACATGTTTTAAACCATGCAACAATAATGATACCATTAGTACATTTACTTACAAGCAAACTTACAATAGTAGTAATAAATCAGGTTTTAAGAGCTACAAACATAGGAACAGTGTTCTGAAGAATACAACAACGTTGATGACAACGACAACAAGAACAACAAGAACAACAACAACAACAAAAGCAATAACAAATTCAATGAGCCAAAATAACAATCTATGTGGTTGCTTAAAGGGGGAAATGGTATTGGGAAATGTGGGCCTAGCAGGATGCCTTCGAACATGAATCTGCTTGAACAGCGTAGAAATGCGTTAAATAATCACCACCAGTAAAGCCATGACGACGACTATGATGACGACGATGACGAACACCACCACCACCACCTTCAACAACAACAAAGTTTGTAGGGGTTTGAACCTAGAATGCAAAGTTTTCGAGTTCCACCATTCTGCAGACCTAGCTGGAGCATTTTTTATCGACCCCGAAAGAAAGAAATGCGTAAAACGACATAGGTGGGATGTGAATTAAGTGTGCAGAGAAACGCGCCAAATACTGCCAGGCAGTGTTGCCGACACTCTAACAACTCAGCGAACTCGACGCCATTAATAAACCACAATCAAAGAAGAAATAATCCTCACTATGATCAACAACAATAAACAAAAAATCAAAAACAAAGAAAAGAAGCAAAAGAAAACAAAATTAATCAGCAATGACAGCAACTACTACAATAACTACAGAAACAACAACAACTAATGTTCCTATCAATGTTCTTTGTTCGTTTGCAGAAGAGATCACTGAACAAGCCACATGGGTAATATAGTAATAATAACTAACCAACATAATAAAGACGTGAGTAATTAATTAGTATTACATTTGTTTATTAATTGGCAAATTGACAAACAATCCAACACGATTCCACCAAAATTCAAACAATTGTAAATATGGAATTATCGGAATATTGGAACAAGATGCAAATGGAATGCAGCATAAAAGCTACGTCCGTCAGAAGCATAAACATAATTTAAACTACTTCAATGCACTACAGTCACTTTAGTAGCACACATTAATCATATAAATATATACACACATACACACACACACACACACACACACTCACACACACACACACATACACACACACACACATATATATATATATATATATATATACATATATATATATATATATATATATATATATATATATATATATATATATATATATATATACAAAAATATATATATATATATATATATATATATATACATATATATATATATATATATATATATATATATATATATATATATGTATATATATATATACATATATATATATATATATATATAGACATATATATATATATATATATATATATATATATATATATATATATATATATATATATATATATATATATACATATATGTATATGTATATATTTACAAACATGCTCATACATATGTATGCACACACACACACATATATGTGTGTGTGTGTGTGTGTATTCGCTCTACCGTACAGGGTATTAAATTAAACGCACAAATACTGACGTTAAACTGTATCAATTTGTCATATCTCATTTCATTCATTTCATGTTTTTGTGTTCCATAAAAATTAACAACACCAACTACTACTACTACTACTACTACTACTACTACTAGTAGTAGTAGTAGTAGTAGTAGTAGTAGTAGTGCTGCTGCTACGAAGTTAGTAGCATTAGTAATAGGAATATCAAAAGTAATTTTGTGTATTGCAGATATTGCATCAATAAATATTAGTAACAATACTAGCAACCAGAACAGTAAATGCAACGCTAAGAGTAAAAGTAACTAACAACTGTTACAGAAAGTTAACGGATGGAGGATTGAATAGCATGTACTATACGTACAAATGTATTTTAGTTAACTGAAATGAGTTTTATCACACGAAAATGAAACTTGGCGAAAATTGTTAGACTCTCACAAAGGGAGATAATTTGAAGAAATTAAGAATTAATCTCTGAACGTTAAATAATGCGTTAAATAATTACCATCAGGAAAGCCATGATGACGACGACGATAACCACCACCACCACCACAAGAACAACAACAGCAGCAACAACATCGACGACAACAACAACAACAACAACACCAACAACAACACCATTTGTTTCGGAGAAAGAAAAAGCTGCTCTTTGCAACCAAGAAGTAATCACATGGGTGTCGGTGTATTAAACTAAGATAAAATATTAGACTACACAAGCCCGATGAGTTGGCGAATAAGTAAAACATAGGCGCTTTGCAAAGTCGTGGTTTCGAGTTCAGTTCCACAGCATGGCATTTTAGGTAAGCGTCTTCTACTATAGCTTCCGGTCAACCAATGTCATATAAACACAAACTGTTGACATGCCTACACAGAGACATGTTTATATGTGTGTGCGTATGCGTGTCTGTGTGTGTGCGTGTGTGTGTGTGTGCGCGCACGTGCGTGTGTACCCGTGTGTGTGTGTGTGGTCGTGCGCATGCATGTGTGTATGTGAGTGTGTGTGTATGTGTGTGTGTGTGTGTGTGTGTGTATTTTCCCTGGGGTCGATTTGTTCAACCTAAACAGCGTTTCTTAACCGTTTTTTTCTTTTTTACTTGTGGACCCCCTTTGATTCCTGTTCCGCTCTCCTTGACCTTCATAACCATTCGATGATTTACAAAACCCTATTATATTTTTATAATTAAATACCATTAAGAATTGTATTAAGGCGAGGTGGCAGAATCGTTAACATGCCGGGCGAAATGCTTACCAGTATTTCGTCTGCCGTTACGTTCTGAGTTCAAATTCCGCCGAAGTCGACTTTGCCTTTTGGGTTCGATAAATTGAGTACCAGTTACGCACTGGGATCGATGTAATCGACTTAATACTTTTGTCTGTCCTTGTTTGTCCCCTCTATGTTTAGCCCCTTGTTGGCAATAAAGAAATAAGAATCATTAATATGCCGGGCAAAATGCTTTGCGACATTTCATCCGTCTTCACGTTCTGTGCTTAAATTCCACCGAGGCCGATCTTGCAGTTCGTCTTTTCGAGTTCGATCAAATAAGCACCAGTAAACACTGGGATCGATGTTATCGACTTACCCCTTTCCCGAAGTTGCTGTCCTTGAGTCAAAATTTGAAACCATTATCAGCAATTGCCTTTTAAAAAATGTGCAATTTATTGTACATAAATTCTAGTAACAAAATCTTATATGGACCTCTAAGCGTCATGTGGATATATCAAGGGCATCTCTACGTGGTTATACCACCTTCTATAAATAGCAGCCAAGCATCCCTTAAATCACACCCTGCTAACCTGAAAAAGTGGGGAGGGTACATTGGATAATGTAGTTCTTGACACGTTGGAAGGAAAAAATAATACTTATTTTATCGACACCAAAGAGATGAAAAACAAAGTCGACCTCGGTGGAATTTGAACTCAGAACGTAAAGACGAACGAAATGTTGGCAAGCTGGCACGCCGGGTAAAATGTTTAGCAGCATTTCATTCGTCTTTACGTTCTGAGTTCAAATTCTGCCGAGGTCGACTTTGCCTTTCTCAAGTACCAGTTGAATGCTGGGGTCGATACAATCGATATATCCCTTATCCGAAGTTGTTGGCCTTCTGTCAAAATTTGAAATCAATATTTTACTTGGCGTGTTGCCGATTCTGCTACCTTGCTGCTTTTTTTTCTTTTTTATAAAGTGGTATTATTTTTATTCTACAGGTTTCAAATAGCAGTCAGCAGTAAACACCGAAGAGTTAGGGACGTGGGGACATTGTTACCCCTAAAAAGCGTGCTTCTCAACGCATATTCTTTTATTTGTTTCAGTTATTTGACTGCGGCCATGCTGGAGCACCGCCGTTTTAGTCGAACAAATCGACCTCGGGACTTATTCTTTGTAAGCCTAGTACTTATTCCATCCTTCTCTTTTGCCGAACCGCTATGTTACAGGGATGTAAATACACCAACATCGGTTGTCAAGCGATGGTGGTGGACACACGCACACACACACATTATATATATATATATATATATATATATATATATATATATATATATATATATATATATATATATACGACGGGCGTCTTTCAGTTTCTGTCTACCAAATCCACTCACAAGGTTTTGGTCGGCCCGAGGCTATAGCAGAAGACACTTGCCCAAGGTGCCACGCAGTGGGACTGAACCTGGAACCATGTGGTTGGTATGCAAGCTAACAGAGAGATTATCAACGCGCGCACACACACACATACACATTTTTTCGTTCTTTCGCTTTAGCTTTATAACACGTCTCCAAAGCTTACCAGTGCCACGATGCAGAAAAGATTTTGTAATTGTGTAGAGCAGGCACGGGTAAGTTTCTTCGACAATCGGGCCGCATAAGACATGACTCATCATCAGGCGGGCCACACAACTAAAATAATTATGCATACGTTATTTTCCTCGTGAAATTAGGCGTGCCATTCAGAAGTAAGAGCCGCGGACCACAGTTTGCTCATAACTGGTGTAGAAGCTCTTCCAATTTATAAAGACTAAGAGAACAACAAGAACAACAACAAAAGAAAAGGAACAAAAAAAAAAACACGAGCTTTTATATCAAAAGTTTCCAGCCACCCACTCCCCACCTTTTAAACAAAACAGGAGTAAGCAGCGGGAGGTCTAAGTGAAGAGTAAGAAGTGACAGATTGATGATCTTGCTGGCAAGTTATAAAACCTTGAGCCGTACGTCTGAACTAAAATATATGTCATTGTGTATATGCAAGCCTTTGTATATATATATATATATATATATATATATATATATGTGTGTGTATCTGTGAGTGTATCTGTGAGTGTGAGAGTGTGAGTGTTTTATCAGCGCCAGCAAAATTACTTCAATGTTATGGCAGATTAATAGCCGCCCAGGAAAGGTTTTATTGCTTCTTTTCTGTAACTTCTTTCACTCAAAACCTCTAACTGCCTCTCCTTCTATTCCACCTCCCTTTCCTTCTTTTTTTTCTCTTCTTGACGCAACTAGCACTCAACGCCATCTGTATTTTCCTCTCTCTCTCTCTCTCTCTCTCTCTCTCCTCTCTCTCTCTCTTCTCTCTCTTCCTCCCCCTCTCTCTTTCCTGTTGATATTCTTTTCCTCTTGTCCTTTTTTTCTCTTTCCCTTTCTCTAACAAAATCTCTTTCGCAAACAAATAAAGACTTTACATTTTCACTGCAATTTCTCTCACACTAAACTCCATGTCGTTCTTCAAATTCACCACAGCCAATGCTCCACTCCTTTTGCTTCCCCTCCCTTCAGTCACTCTCTTTCACTGTCATTCATTCATTCATTCACTGATTCTTTCTTTTTGTCTATGTTTTAGTCCAGTTTCCTATGTTTCGGAATGACGAATTGACTCTTTTACACAGACGCGAGCACGCGCTCGTCTCCCCCACCCCACACACTTATTCTTCCGCCTGTTACTTTTCTTCTCCAACATCCACGAACCCTTCTTTCCCACTATAGGTAACAAGCACTGATTTCTTTTCTTTCACGTCTTCTCTCTCTCTCACTCTCTCTCTCTCTCTCTCTCTCTCTCTCTCTCTCTCTCTCTCTCTCTCTCTCTCTCTCTCTCTCTCTTTTTCCTTATCAAGGATGCGTGTTGTTGATTTTTCTTTCACCTCGTCTCCTTCTCTCCCTTCTCCATCTATATCCATTTCTTCATGACACCTTTTGAAATTGAAAGCTCAACAACTTTATGCGAACAAACAGTTAAATTTTTCTTATTTATAATTTATCTCACCGTCATCTATTCAATGTAATCTAACTGGAAGCCTGTTAGAAATAGCAGCCAAATTTCCCTCCTTTTACTCGGGCGGAGAATTTGCAGCGTCATTGGAGCGGTTGACGGAATGCTAAACGCTAATTTTTTCGACTTTGCACCCTGAGTTCAATTTCCGTCGTTTTCTTCCTTGCTTTTTCTCCGTTTGGGGTCAATAAGAAATTCCACTCAAAGGTCAAGGTGATGAATTTTCGGAGATGTAAGAACGTGCTACTTCATGCTTTGTGGTATTTGTTCTGGCTCCTTGAGTTCTGAGTTCAAGTCCCGCCATGGTCTACGTTGGTGGTAGACTTCATCCGTCAACAGGCTTAACGTAGTCTGTTGTAAGAATTCGGGCTAGGTTTCTGATTGGAAGATATCTTCCTTCTTCCCTTTCACCACCCTCAGATGCTCTTAAGATCATACGATCTGCCATCCCTCTGATTCAAAGACAAAATTTTAAAAACTGGAAAAGGAAAGATACAGTGAATGTATTCCTACATACATTGTGCTTCAAAGCAAATAAATAAATAAATAAAAAGGGATAGCCACGACTGGACTCTATGGTCAGAGTTGATTTAAAATTTTGGCGCAAGGACAGCAAATTTGTGAGAGGAGAGAAGACGGTTACATCGATCCTTGTAACCTTTCATTTAATCACGATATCTTTGGCCTGAAGAGTAGCCTGCAGTATACACCTCGCTTGGATACTTACCACTTCCAAGGTTCCGCTCGCTATGAAACATATGTAGCCCAGATCTTACCAACTCCATTCCTTCACTCTTGTATTCTTATTCGCATACCCGGCAACCCTGGTTGCCTACCGTAAAGTATAAAAAGGACTTTTTCAATTTATCGTACTTCAACAAGAAAAAAATCCACAACCTTCCGTCTCAATAAACTACTATTGTCCCTGAAAGTTGTTTTTTATATTTACTACGGTTTGCTTGAAGCTAACTTTCTTCCTACACCTCGATCCATGGATCTTATATTTATTTATATTCTTTTATTCTTTTGCCGAACCGCTAAGTTAGGGGGACGTAAACACATAAACATCGGGTGTCAAGCGATGGTGGGCGGACAAACACAGAATCACAAATATATATATATATATATACGACGGGCTTCTTTCAGTTTCCCTCTATCAAATCCACTCATATATTGGTTCTTTATGATTGACTAAAACTTCACTCAAATTTCTGGACATGTATCTAGGTTACAAAATATCGTATATTATACATTGCAATTCAGGCGGGGAGCTGATAGAAACGTTAGCACTCAGAACAAAATGCTTAGAAGAATTTCGTCTGTCTTTACGTTCTGAGTTCAAGCGTTGCCAAGGTCGATTTTGCCTTTCACACTCTCGGGGTCGGTTAAAAAAAAAATATCATTTGAGCACTGGAATTGATGTAGTCGACTAACCACTCCTCCAAAATTCCAAACATTGTGCCCTTCGTAGAATTAATTATATATCGCAATTTGTGGGCAACAGTATCGTTAGTTACAGTTTTCCAATAAGCCAGTCATCGCATTTAAAATGGAGTCAGTGACAAGGAGGGTTTCTGTAAATCGCTACGGAACAAATATTTTGAGGGAACTCGTTTGTTGATAACAGAATATTCCTTTCGATTTTCTCGCTGATATATTACGACAAAAGATACACTCATGCATATATTTAGATGTATGTGCTTGTATTCTTTTCTCATATTTTCCAATCCTTATGGAGTCGTAAGAGCACCGTTGTGACAGAGAGAGATAGAGGACAGAGAGAGATAGAGGACAGAGACAGATAAAAGACGAACAAGAAGAAGAATCGATCTCAGCGACAGTTTAGTCATCCATCGACCCCCAAAATATGGGAAAAAAATTTGACCCCTCAGTGGAAATCGAACTCTGTACACTTAGCAGAAAGTATTCGATTCCCCACACTAACGAACTTCGCCGAGTCATCGCCTGTTTGTGCGTGTGTGTGTGATCGTGTGTAAGATGGGATTCTGCAGTGTCTGTTTACTAAGTTCCACATAGAAAGTTTGGCCCAAAATTCTGCTATGGTAGAAGTTTGTAATTATCTGATATGATAAGAAGCCATTGTATTCATTGCTTGTCGAACGGGTGGTTAAGAATAACAGTCTACCTTTGTATTCACAACGTAAATACCAATTCTCCTACTATATATTCAACTATATGTGATTGTGTGTGTGAGCGTGCGTATGTAACTATATAAGTTGAAAAGTACTCTTACACAAGCACACACATTCATTCATTCGTACGTACGTAAACACACAGATATATATATATATATATATATATATATATATATATATATATATATATATATGTATATATATATGTATGTATGTATGTATGTATGGGTGTATGTATGTATGCATATATGTATGTATCTATGCATGTATTTATGTATGTATATATACGTACATTCATGCACTGTTGTACAAAGAGCTATTCATAGAATTTTATAGTCTCTCGTATACAAACACACAAATTAGTCTATTGTGAAATTTTAATCCCTCTTTTTGAAACGAGACCACCAAAGTAAGTAGTACCAAGAGGAAGAGGAGGAGGATGAGGAGAAGAAGAAGAAGAAGAAGAAGAAGAAGAAGAAGAAGAAGAAGAAGAAGAAGAAGAAGAAGAAGAAGAAGAAGAAATATGCGTGCAGTCCGTAGTGGTGTCTCTACGATTCATGGGGAATTGGACATATAAAGATTAGATTTATATATATATATATATATATATATATATATATATATATATATAAACAATATATGAGTATATGCATATATATGTACATGTATGTATATACGTTCATCCACATGTACATATAGATACATAACTGGGTACATGACGTGGCAAAAGAACAAGGACAAAAATGGTAAACAAGGTGCAACAAACAAGCAGGCCACATAGAAACATCCCCTTCATCAGCTGCCACCATTAAAACTCCGGCGTTTCGAAGAATTAAGGCAGTACACATCGTTAAAATGGTTCTTCCCACGAGCACAAATTAAATTGTTTTCGTGGAGGGTAGTGGCGGCCGGAAAACAAGACAGGAAAACGAAACGGTGAAATAAACAAACAAAAGGCTGTACAGCCAGACGTGAAGTGTGTATGTCTAGAACGCTGTGAAGTACGTACAGGAGGGGCAAAGAAGTACGTGCGAGCTTGGTGATTCCAAGAACGGAAAGAAATAGCAGCCGCACACACGTGACCAAGGCTGTATGAAGAGAAAGAGTAGCAGAGGGAAAAGGAGGGGAGGAAGTAGAATAAAAGTGAGCAACGAGAGGTAGAGAGAGAGAGAGAGTAGTAACGGTGAGAGGCGAAGGACGAGTAACAAGAGATGAGAAAGTTGGTATGTGAAAGCACGTGGCTGGATGTATAAAAGATAAGAGTGAAAAAACTACAGAAGGCTTGTGTTACATGGTTAAAGTATATATTTAAATTGTCAGAAAAATGTTATAAAATTTTTTTGGTATATAAACATTGTATTTGGAGAAATAACCGGTTTCGTGTTGTCTTTTCAAATTTCTCTACTTCATTGTAACATGTGTTCGCTCCATAAAAAATTAACAGAATGAGATAAAAAAAATCCAAGGCTATGAAAGATTTCAGAACATTTATAAAGAGGTCTTACAGCTGTTTTCAGGATATTTTATATATCCCTTCATCAGAGACGGTGCGAGAAAATGGTTAAGTAGTAGTTATTATAGAGAAGATATGAAATACAGAGTGTAAATAACACCTTGAAGAAGATGCTTGTTTTCCATTCACCAAAGTGACGGAGCTTTGGCCGGGAGAAACTGATGTCATCAGATGGTCATCGGGTGTTTTTAACCCTGAAGCATATCCCCCTCCCTTTGGTGGACTAGAGGAGGTGACAAGATCACTGCTTCTCATCTCCTACTGGCTTCTAGCTTAACTCCTCCCTCTTGCTCCATTACCAGTAAGAGGCTGTTTCTGCTGTCTCTCCCATCCTGTGCACAGCCACCCTTCGCTTTTTTCCTCTCTTGGGGAAACTTTCCGACTTAGAGAAACTGAAGTCTCTCGCCTATGGTCACTTTTGTATGCCATGATTAGAATCCATATAGCGTGTGTTTCTTTTTCTTGTCCTCACTGGCTTTTCTTCTTTCATGAGCTTAATTACTGCTGTTGTTTTCCCCTGATGACAATGTTTCTTGAGCCTTACCTGCTCCAGGGTGTGAGAGTGTACTACAAACACCTTGTTATGGCGCCACGCGTATCTCCCTTGAGTAAGTGTTATTTTGCAAATTTGCACCCTGACAAGAAGTGTACCAGAGTACCCCTTTAAAGACAGACGAAATTCTGTGTGAAAGGACGGCTAGATTGTAAAATTTTTTTTTTTTACAATCCAGCTGAATTACAATCCACACGGAATTTCGTTTATCTTTAAACCATAGCTCTGATGAAACTTTTATATGTGAAGTGAATTGTTTATATATCAAAAAATGTATATAAGTCGAAACAAATTGTTGGCTATTTTGTTTTAATGATTTTCAAATGTTATCTTATATTATATTATATTCATAGTATATTATGTTGTATTGTAATATAAATAAATTATTGGATTTCCAACTGTATCTCCCTATTTAATTTATTGTTTATAATTTGCATTATATCCATATTTATGTGGTATTCAACTGACGTACCAGTGAATTGGATATTTTACACACCCCTTTCAAGGAATTCCTTTCCTTAGTTTGTTACTATATGTATGTGTGTGTGTGTGTGGGGGGGGGGGGGTATGTGTTTGTATTCAATATGTTCATTAACAGGTTTACATTACTATCCAAAATATGGGTCTGTTCATTCGGGCTGCTTATTGGCTGTAAACATCACATATACTTTTTCTCTGACACCACCAATGTGTACAGTAGACGCCAGATATTGGCACTGAGCATAAAATGCATTGAATTTGCCAGTCTTGAATTGCACGAAGAAGTTCCTTAGAGTTGAAAAATGGCTAAATTCCGATCTGAAACATGAGTGTAAGCCATGCATTTTGAGGGAAGATATATTCGTTAAATCTTCTCCAGTAATTTGCATGCAATTAATTCTAAATATATATTCTTTTAAAAGAATAACAATATGTCTTTTCCTCTACAGTAACTCGATATACTCTAACTTACGCCGGTAACTGGTTCTAATACATGCAACTAAACTCAAAGAACATCGTAACACACAGACAAAAAAAAAAAACATTGAAAAATATATTAGCGTATATCTGTTTTAATAAATGGTTTGTACGTAGTTTCGAATGCATTTTATTTGATTTTCCAACTCAGGACTGATCTTTAGTTGCTTCTTTTTCTTCAATACTTTTTTTTAGATATGTTCGCAAAACTGACGTTAAATCAGATAAATCGACTGAAGTTTCGGTTTATTTTTACATTAATATCTTAAAATTAAAACGGCGAAGATTCGGAAGGACTCAAGTCGAGACAGCGTAAGGTGACTCTTGACCCCCTTCCAGAGTTTCACTATAAATGTTCATTATGTGTGTGTGTATACATATATATATATATATATAATAAAGTAAAGTTGTGGAATACCGTACGAGTGGAAATATATATGAAAGAAGGTTTGAAAATGCACTTATTTTTTTAAAATATTTATTTACTTAACCGGTTTCACTTTTTTAGAAAAAGATTATCAAAAGTCTTTGAGAATAATAAAAATGTTAAAAAACAGTTCGAGTATTAAAATGCATATGTACATTCTTTGATGATAAAATATATTTAAAGTATAAAGCTTTGTATGAACTTTGTATTGTTACATACTGATTATCACACATTCTCTGATATTAAAATGAAAATGTTAAAAACAGTGTATGAAAATACACATATGGAAAATACATATACATATACATATTCTTATACATATTCTTTGACAATCGAATAAAGTTGAGGAGGAACTGACCTGGCTTTTTTCTCTTGTGTATATTGAGGGAATGTTTTACTGTCTTGTGTAAATACAATCTCTCAGATACACTTAAAAATCTGTATATTTAGGATTGTGAGATGTTCATAGCTTTCTCTTGCGTAGATGAAATGAAGAGAACACAAGAGGGAATCGAAACTGTAAAATGAAACTGCAGGGTTTACTTTCAACCTTAATCTGAGACATCCTTATTTACTTATAACATGCACTTTTCCAGAAAGATTTCATAAGGTTCCTTATATCATGTACTGAATAACCTTCTGCACTAGAGATGTACAAAATGAATGGAAAGCATTACACTTGAAATGTCAACTAAAAGAATGACAATAAAAAGAAAGAGAAAAAGAATATAAAGTGTAAATGAAGTAATAAAGAAAATAAAACAGACGGAAATGAAGTAAATGGAGAAACTGAGAGATAGATACACAAATATGTACATACATATTATATGCATGCATATTAAATGTATGTGTGTGTGTGAATGTGTGCGTGTGTGTGTATAAACACGAAAATACATTTGTGCATGGTTATTATATATATATATATATATATACACACACGACATATTTGAGCATGATCATGACGGATGGAAACTATACACACATACACACACACACACACTGGCATATATATATGTACACATACACACGTGTGTGTGTGTGTGTGTGTGTGTGTGTGTGTGTGTGTGTGTGTGTAGGCGTGGCTGTGTGGTAAGAAATTTGCTTCTCAACCATATGGTTCCGGTTTCAGCCTTACTGTGTGAAACCTTGAGCAAGAGTTTTCTTCTATAATCTCGGTAGCCTCGGGCCGGCGAAAGCCTGGTGAGTGGATTTCGTAGACGGAAACTGAAAGAAGCCCGTCGTATATACATATAAATATCTTTGTGTGTGTGTTTGCCTCCACGTCACACCTTGACAACCAGCATTGTTGTGCTTATGTCGTCATAACCTTACGGTTCGGCAAAAGAGACTAGCAGTATAAGTATTAGGCTTAAAAAATAAGTACTGTGGTCAATTCATTCGGATAACAATTTTTGAAAGGTAGTGCCCCAACATGGCCGCAGTTAAATGAGAGAGAGAGAGAGAGAGAGAGAGAGAGAGAGAGAGAGAAAGAGAGAGAGAGAGAGAGAGAGAGAAAGAGAGATAGAGAAAGAAAGAGAGAGAGAGAGAGAGAGAAAGAGAGATAGAGAAAGAGAGAGAGGTTGAAAGGAAAATTAACCCGAGAGGCACACAGATACACACACGCGCACACACGCACACACACACACACACACACACACACACACACACACACACACACACACACACACACAATAAACTCGGAAATGGTCATAGTTGAGACATTATGCTCAGGGATGATTTAAAGTTAAAAAGAAGATTCTTAATTGCTACTCCACCTTTTATTAAGATCTAAGATGTTAGGAGACTTAAAATTAAAAATATTCTAGCGATGACCACCGCATCATATTGTTTAGACATTGTACATTGAGGACCATATTACCCATTCAGTTACGAACTTCCTTTTTTAAGTAGTTAAAGTAGAGCCACCATCAAAAATTGAAAACATGTAAAATGCGGAAGATAATATTTTATTTAAGTTATTAATGAAAACAAACAAAATTTAGACAATTATTTATTGTAGTGAGGATGACTAAAACGATTATCGTTTATGATATTATACATATATATGTATACACATCCACACGCACACACACACACATACACATGGGTACTGTCCTAATGTCGAGTAATATTTCTATCCAAAATAATAGAACTTTTTCCTTTGTTTACAACATGTTATATGTGGTGTATGATTGATGGTTATTGAAAATCCAACTATTATACTAGGACTGACTTTGTATTTCGTTTCCTTAATGTTCTGATAGTGACTTTGCGAATCGACTTTCTTCACATTTGAAACTGTTATTCAACCTTGAAAATTCTTACATAAACAACTAATTATCCCTTAAGTGCAAGCTTACAGTGTGGTCTAATCCAGCATCGGAGAAATGAAATGATAGCATTATAGCAGGAAAATGAAAAAACGAAACGAAGACATGTTTCTCTATGCGGAGATAAGAAAATGCAAAAGTTAGGCAAACTCCAAAACTATCATAAAGCGAAACCGTGCAACCCAAGTGCTGTGTAAAGCGAGGGTGACTACCTGCGTATGCATGTGTGTGTATATGTGTGTATGTGTGAGTATGTGTGTTGTGTGTGTGTGTGTGTGTGTGTATGTGTGTGTGTGCGCGTGTGTGCGTGCTTGTGAATGTCTAGACACATAAATTATAATGAATATCTCCCAAATGAAGTGAAACCGGTTTATAATTATGTACATTCGTGTATTCGTGTATTATGTAATTTTGTAATTATGTGTTTTGGGATGTTTGATAGGGTATTAGGAAACAATTTGGAAGGAAAAATGTTTGTGGAAGGCATAATCATGAAGTGATTTGTTGTAATATATGTTTGAATATATGGTATGATATTTTGGAATTCGTAATGATGTATTTTAAAATAACCTGATTTTGAGTACGTTCTGTATTTTGAAATGATATGAAGATTGGACTTTGGAATTAATTAACAGCAAAAGGAATGGCACATTACCTTGTAATTATTCTTCCCTCGCGCGCGCGCACATCCATATTCACACACACATATATATGTTGTTATATATGTGTGTGTGTGTTTGTATAAACACGCACATACAAACACATATGCGTGCACGAACACACACTAGCACTCACGCATGCATGCATACATGCAACTGATTGGATAAGGCTTCTACGTATTGATATTAAATATGTTTCCCAGAGATACACCATCGCGCCGCCGGTTTTCAAAAGGGTAAATAGAACAAAAAACAAAAACAGTTGTCAGAACAGCAGTGGATGTGTATTCTTATTTTTATGTTTCAATATTATTCAACTCAATAATAATATTACAATGTATAAAATAAAGGGTATCTTACAGAAGCTTGCATCAGTATCTTGGAAACGGTCAATCTCCCATATTCGAATCTTGTCAGCTAAATTTCATTTTTTTTTTCAAGAATCAATGAAATATTGAATCTGTTGCAAGATACATGTTCTATGCAGTAAGCTGGGCCCATATGCATATATGTATGTATGTATGTATGTATGTATGTATGTATATATATATATGTATATGTATATATATATATATATATATATATATATATATATATATATATATATACACACTCACAGACACACTCCCTCCCTCTCCCTCTCTCTCACACACACACATATGTATGTGTGTATCTATGTATACACACACACACACACACACACATATATATATATATATATATATATATGTCTGTGTTTCTGTGTTTCTCTCTCTGTGTGTGTGTGTGTGTGTGTGTGTGTGTGTGTGTGTGTGTGTGTGTATGTATTATTCATACATATTTTGAAAAATGGTTATTTTTTTGTAATATAAATAACATTGAAATTTTCAAATATATACAGTCGTGGTCGTCGTCAACGCTGCTGTCGGCTGTTCGTCATTTCCGTGTATTTCTCTCTATCTTTTTCCTTCTCATTTGTTATGCTAGTAAAATGTATAATATCAATGTTATATTTGAATTCCTGTTGCTTTTGCTGAATGCTATTCTGAAACTTTCGCTATTTTATTCCCATTTTCTTCTTTTTTTTTATGATGATATTTTTTCATTTTTTTTTTTTTTTGCATTTTATCTTAGAGCTTACCATATTCTAAACTTATTTAGACGTTTTCGATAGAGAAATGGTTTGATTTATATATCAATCCAAAGAAATATTGCAGTAATTTTTTAAGCAATTTTTTCTTCTTTTTTTTTCATTTTTACCTCACATCAAAAATAGTCATCTTTATGAAGAAGTTAACAATTAAAAGGCAAAAAAAATAAACAAGTAAAAGTAATAAAGGCCAAGAAAAAAAATTAAAATAAGATAGGAAAAAAATATGGTACGAACGAAACTTATGTTACTGGTGCCACATTTATTCTGTTATTCAATTCGAACAGCTATGCATATGCTGATCATATTACATACATACATACGTACATACATACATACATACATACATACATACATGCATACATACATGCATACATACATACATACATACATACATACATACATACACACACACACACACATATATATATGCATACATTAATACACACATACATACGTGTGTGAATATATAGGCGTTTATAAATGTATAAGCGCAATATATGTGATCATACTCTAAACAATATATGCGCATGCGTATGCATGTGTGTGTGTGTGTGCACGCGTGTGTGCTTGTTTGTTTGTATGTGTGCTCTTGCATGCTTACATATTCGAGCCCTTTACACAAAAGATTCATTGAACACGCAAAAAATACAGTAAACACACGCGTGCACATATATTTGTATATGTGTATGCATATGTGCATGTACTTGTGGTTCTTCCTCCACTCTTCATATATAATATTATATTATATATCCCTGTTTGTATATATACATATATACATCTATGCATGCATGTACATATGTGTATATATATGTCTATATATACACACACGCGCACCCCCATATATATATATATATATATATATATATATATATATATATATATATGTATGTATGTATGTATGTATGTATGTATGTACGTATGTATGTATATAAGTGGCAGTTGAAAATTACCATCTTGCACCAAACTATAATATAAAAAGGCTGCTGAGAGAAATATGAATATAAATGCACCGAATTATTATTACTATTGTTATGATTATTATTATTATTATTATTATTATTATTATTATTATCATCATCATCATCATCATCATCAATATTATTATTATTATTATTATTATTATTATTAGTATTATTAGTACTAGTAGTAGTAGTAGTAGTAGTAGTAGTAGTAGTAGTAGTGGTTGCAGCAGTATCAGTAGTAGCAGCAGCTAACGTTGTCAAAAGTATTACTAGAACTAACAGCTATTTACGTGAATGATTACTACAGTGGAATATACACACATACACACACACACACACACACACACACAAACACACATATATATATACACTATTAAATTTACATATACATACATATGATATATATATATCATACATCTATATGTATACATATATGCATATAGACATCAAATATATATATATACATACATATGTATATATATATATGTATGTATGTTTGTATTATGTATACACATACTACACATATATTATCAACGAACCATCCACACAACCCGACAAAACATTTCAATACAAATTCAAACCCACGAAATAAATAGTAGAGAACATAAAAACAAAGAGAGAAATAGTGATTTTGTAACATCATTTCGCAATGGCGGGGGAAAAAAATGACGTCGGCCATTATGAGGGAATGCATTCACACTCCACAAACAGAATGGATAACCCTGTATGATGTGCATAAGGGTAAAAGATCATCCATAGAAGACTGCTTAATGTTTCAGCATTTCGTATGTAAAAATATAAAAAGTACTGCTCCAAGAACGCTATCCATCATTCATAAGCTAGCGGTGCAATAATGCAATAGACTATCAGGTCGCTGCCATTTCCATAAAAACATCGGGATCAGCAACTAACAGCTTTCTCATATGTAAAGGCATACAGAGAGAGTTAGAGAGAGAGAAAGAGATGCACGCTCTAAGAAGAAACGTACATCCACGTGTGTGTGATTGTGTGTGTGTGTGTGTGTGTGTCTGTTTGTGTGTTTGTGAGTGTGTTTGTAGGTGTCAGTCTATTGTGTATTCTTGTAAAGAAACATGCCTGTAAATTTATTTATACACACTCACTTTCGCCTTGTCTCTGTGTGTGTGTGTGTGTGTGAAGTTGTTTGTATGCATGTATATATATATGTGTGTGTGTGTGCCTGCGCGCGCGCGCGTATGTGCGTCTGTTTAAATGTGTATGAATCTATATATATGTGTGTGTGTGTGAATTTGTTTGTATGAATGTATAAATGTGTGTGTGATTGCATTTATATTATCTGATATATAAATGGCAATTTCTGTCTGTCTGTCTGTCAGTCTGTCCGTCTGACTTTTACTATTTTGCTGCCCAAACCAGGGAACCAATTTTCACCAAGCTTTGTACACATGTTCAACTAATATCCTGTTCAGTAACAGGCAAATTGGATTTCAATAATAATCGCCATTGGACTGACTATGGGGGCTGGGCTATTTCATGATAAAATGAGAGGGGTACCAAAGGTTTTAGGTTCAGGAGAATGTGACATAATGAGAGTAATTGATATCAGGGAAGAGGAGACAGGAACAGATAGACACAGGGGGAATGTGAGAGACAGACCGAGAGAACGACGGACAGGGGCACTTCCATATCTATAAAAGAGAGCTTGTGTGTATGTGTGTGCGCGCGCGCGCAGTATTTTCCTTATGCATTCGAAAAATGTGTTGCCGATTTTGACGTCTGGTGTATCAAAAGATTCAGTAATCTTACGTCTACCAAATGAACTTTATTTTCATTTACATATTTGCATCACAAATCTTTTACTTTACAATCTATCGTAAACATTTATACCACGATGACAACGACGACGACGTCAAGTTTTCTATATGACTGTGTAACTTAAAATACATCCATTTCTTTTCTCTATATGTTATGGAGAAGTACAGGCACTCACTCTATTTCTCACATGCACACGCACACATATATACAAAAAAGATATATGCATATGTATTTATGTATGTGTATATGAAAGATGTGTGTGTATGATTCAGAGAGAGAGACAGACAGACAGACGGACAGAATGAGTGCCAGTTACACATACATGACATCACACACCTTCACTCACTCTCTCTCACTCACACACGCATACATGACACACACGCCCATTTGATATACACGTACATACATCTTTCACTTTCTCCTCTCATATCAAAGCAAATGCGCCTTTTCTCTTTCTCTTCACTTTCAATTTCTACTCTCTTCAAAGCATAAAAAATATTAAAAAATCACGGAAATTAACGAATAATCATATGATCCCATGTGATCAACCACATGATCGTGTTGACAACTTTCCTGCATCAAACGAAAGACTGCCATAGAATAACTACCTTTGGCACACACAAACACACACACACACATACACACACACACACGCACACACACACACACACACATACACAAACACTCACACACACACGCACACACGCACGCACACACACGCACACACACGCGCACGCACACACACACAGACACACACACACACACACACACATACACACACACACACACAGACTCTGACTCTCTCGGTAAAACTTCTGTATGAATTATGTCATTTCTTGCTATGTGCACGCGCAAAACTATGGCTCAAATCCAATTGAAATCACCTTTTTTCTATTCTGTAATTCGTGTTTGTGATGAGTGTATTTAAATACCTGATCTTCGATATAAATTTTAAAAGTTCTCCCAGAAATCTTGTCCTTTACCTGTTGTTTCTAGCATTCCAAGGTGACATTTGCGCTCCACACCACTGATTTTTTCCCTAAATTTCTTCCGATTCCTATGTTTTCAACACAGGAGATTAGGATTTCGCCCCAAAAACACGTTCTCAGAATTTTAATTTTCTCCTTCACCATCCCAATTTCTTCAATGTTTATTTTTTTCGAATTTTTCTTGGTAAACGATGGATAAAAAAAACAGAGACTACGAATCCTTAAGAATCTTCTTTTTTCTTAAAGAAACACTAAAATCTCCTTCCCAAATATCCACCCATCACCTCGCCACTTTCAAAAATCTACAAACTCCCAATGCTTCACTTTCAGCATTTTGAAAATCGAGGAAGTTTCTTCAGAAATAATGTCATTTACCTGTTGTTTCCAGCATGTCGAGTTTTTTGGTGGTGCTCTAATATTTTTTACGTCTGCTATTTCAGTACAATTATACGCATGCGTGAAACATCAGACGAAAGTGAAACACTGGGTGTTTTTAACCTTTTGAAAGTAAGTAGGTAATGGGTGAGTGAGGTGTGGGAAGGGGTATTGAGTATTTCTTCAAGAAAAATTAAACTTAATATGTATATATATATATATATATATATATATATATATATATATTTCCCAGATCCGTAATCTCTGTATTTTTCTACATGGATAAAAAAAAATTCGTAAAAAAGTTACAAATTAAGAAATTGCGGTGGGACGGGGGAGCTAGAATTTTGAAAACGTGTTTCTGAGCAAAATCGTATGAGCCCCCTTTTATACGATGAAACAATACATAGTCTGTGATCCTTCCTAAGAACAGAAAGCACTTTCATGCAAACCCATGTAAATTGTACCCTCCCCCACTTCTCTTCTAAACAAACAGTAACTTCTATTACGCCAGTAATCCAGTTCACTATATATCAGCTGTGCTGATTCTGCCCACAGGAAAGGAAGATATAGTACAATATGGCTGTATGTCATAACACCCGGACAACGCTGGGATGCATTGCTAGTGTGCGCACGCGTGTGTATTATCCAATTACAAGTATAAATGAATATAAGCGTATTCATGTGTATATGCATGTATATATGTATGTATGTGTGTGTGTGTGTGTGTGTGCGTGCACGCGCGTATGCATGTATATATGTATGTATGTGTGTGTGTGTGTGCGTGCACGCGCGTATGCATGTGTGTATGAATGTGTATGGGTCTGCGCGTACGTGTGTCTGTGAGTCTTTGTGTATATATATATAAACTTATGCAAGTATGTATGTACGGCATTCATTTGCTTTCAAATTGAATTTCACTCTTCTTCGATTATAAACGAGGCAGATCCTAATTGGATGATATTCTCGGGAAACAGATTTCGTTCGTATTCGCAATATACACTACATCTTCTATTGAGTACGTACCTCCTCTTGCGCTGACAAACTATGGTATTTCAATGTAAATCATACATATAAATATATTAGTTTATGTTTCTGATTCTTTGTGTGTGTGTATTTGTGTGTACATGCGTGTACATGTATATGAGTGTGATGTATACATCTATAACTAGATGCATATATATTCTTATAAACGTATATATATCTTGTATATATGCATATGTGTGTATCTATATAAATGTACATAAATAGTGATGTATATACCGTGGAGCTGTGTCGCAGTCTGTTTACGAAACAACTTCACGTTTCCCATGACGTACAGTTTTGAAAATCACAAATGGGAAACCGGTTAAGTATAATACACACACACATGCACGCATTATATTAGTGTAAATAAATTATATTACGTCTCCACTGGGATATACGTTATAGAACTGCATAGCATTATTGCACATTTTACAAGCTAACACAGATATAGTTGACTCGCTCATCAGATCCATAGAGTATCATGGTTACATCGACTCTTCAACTCCAATATACACATTTTCAAATCTCAATAAATGGAAGACAATAATTAATAAAATAGTTTTCTATAGAAGGACATTTAGTAAGATATTAAAAAAGAAACAGTGGTGGTAGAAATGAAAATGTATATAATATGATTGAGAGAGAGAGAGAGGGAGAGAGAGAGAGAGAGAGAGAGAGAGAGAGAGAGAGAGAGAGAGAGAGAGAGAAAGATATACATATTCAAAAGGTTTTCCACCTAAATAGATATATAAACGAGAGAGAGTCAGATAGTTTATTATATGCCCTAGTTTGTCATTAATATATACTATGGTGGAGACATGTAAAATAATTTATTATACATTAAAATATTATTTTTTTAGATGCCTGCGAAACGACTGTAACCATACATAGATAGATAGATAGATAGATAGATAGATGGATATGCGTGTATGCATGGATGGATGTATGCATGTATGCACATATGTATGTGTATACGTATGTAGGTATGTGCCTCTGTATGTGTACATGTATGCTTGCATATATGTGTATATATGCATATGTGTGTGTATATGTTTATATAAAATACGTAGTGTAGAAAGGATGAAAGAGAGAGAGAGAGAGAGAAAGTGTGTGTGTGTGTGTGAGTGTGTGTGAGTGTGTGAGAGAGAAGGGGAAGAGGGGAGAGAAGTTGAGAGAGAGGGAAAGTGAAAGGGAGAGATATAAATGATAGTATTTTGGTTTATATGAAACATCATCACGAGGTTTTGTTTTGACAGAATCAGTAGAACTTAGGAAAAATTCTTGGTAGTATTTAGTTGCAGCCCTTCACTTTCTGAGATTAAAATCCTGCTGCAGTTAACCATATACTTTATCATTCCGGATCGATAACATAAAGTACCCGGTAGTTATTATAGATATTAGACTTGATATAATCGACGACTACCTTTCATTAAATTTGGCGTCTTGTGAACGTGTCGAAAATCAATATTATAGGGATAAAAATTGGGAAACTGTGCAAATTATTTGCTTTTCATTTGTATTTGTTTCTCAAAGTAAACATTTCTATTTGAGAATTAAAACACATGATGGTCTCATGCTTCTGGAAGTGAGATATAGGCATGAGACATGAAGCCTAAAAGTATTTGAGAAGAAAAATGTGCCGTACATGATGTTCTGAAGATATTTAGCAATGTAAATGAAATGTTTATAAACAGTATGTAAGACACAAGGATGACTGTCAACACGGAAATTGAAATGGGTTCAGCTGGTCAGTGTGAGGAACCATTGTCAATATTTTTAGAGAAGCAATGATGACTGCCATAGCTGATTAGATACAGCATGGCGGTGGATTGTTTGGTAAACGTGATGTTTCATATCAGGTAGACAGAAGGAATTTACGTGAATTCGGTCAAGATCACACGTCACAGTTGCTTTTCTTTGACGAGTCAGTAATATTTGGCAGCTTTGCTGTTGTTGTAGTTGCTAAACATCAAATCATCCACCAGAACAAGCAAATCAATAGTGGAATAAGAATCAATCATTTCGGTAGAATTGCTCGAGCGCCGGATAAGATGCCATGTAGTATCTAGTTACGACCCTTTACATTTTCATTGAAATCCCACTGAGATTATTTTTGTCTTTATGCTCCCAGGATTGGCGAAATAATGTTCCAGTCTGGATTCGATTTCATAGGCTAATCCCTTCACCCAAATTTTTGGCCATGTATCTATATTGGTTTCAAATTTTGGCATAAGGCCAGCAATTTCAGGGGAGGAGGTAAGTCAATTACATCAACCCAAGTGTCCAACTGCTACTGATGAAAGGCAAAGTTGACGTCGGAGGAATTTGAACTCAGACCATAAGGACAAACGAAACGCCGCAAACTATTTTGCCCGGCATGTTAACGATTCTACTAACTCACTGCCTTAGGACTTGTATCTATTTTAGAAAGAATTAGGTTATTTATTGTTTGTTTTGAAAAGCTAACACCGTATGTCCACCCAATATATTTCCACCCAATATCCACTCAATATACTCAATAGGCGGAGTTGACCTCAGCGAGATTTGAGTCGAAAGAAATATCACAAGACATTTTTCTAATGTTCTATCGATACTGAAAATTTACTGCTCTAATATCTGGAATTAATTTATCGGCACCGAAAGGTTGAAAAAAAATGTAATCTTAAGCCTTCAACAAGTAATTAACAACAAGCAACAATATGGTAGATGGAAAATACCAGAAGGGTCCCTTTGCATGCTAAAAACAAATACAATTACAGAAGATGATTATATATCCAATATAATGAACTAAAAATCTTCGATCTACTGGAATTATCCAAGTAATTAGGAGTCGAGAAATCCCTCTGGCGTTGTCTAAAATCTAAAACGAACAAGCAAGGAACATTACTCTAATATCAGCAACATTACAGATACAGTGGTTTGAAGTGGATCTAGGCTGCTGTTATTGCACTGACACGCTCATTTATATCATTATATGCTTGAATACGTTCCCATTTCTAGTGGGGATAACCTAAAACTGATGAAGATTTAGTTATCTGATGCAAACCAATTAATAATTATATATTTGACGAACACAATTTATTTCTTTTTCATAATCCATTGATTAGGTGTTCAATATAACCCAATCAATAATTATTTGAAATCAATATGCTTGTAAAATGGTAAAAGTCATTGACCGACAGACGAAAATCTGCATACCCTTTCTATCGATACCAGTTAAAGTTCCGCCGCCGTAAAGTTTGATTTTCGCGACTCTGGTGTCCATTCAATCGATATA